>NC_055697.1:33145290-33399699 GCF_017639745.1 Melanotaenia boesemani
GCTGTTAAATGTCGCATTGTTTGGCTAGCTATGGTTTTAAATTTGCTATTGAACGTAGCATTGCTTTGCTCAGTATGTTTTTATATTTGCTGTTAAACGTAGCATTGTTTGGCTAGCTATAGTTTTAAATATGCTGTTGAACGTAGCATTGCTTCGCTAACTATGTTTTTAAATTTGCTGTTGAACGTAGCATTGTTTGGCTAGCTATGGTTTTAAATTTGCTGTTAAATGTCGCATTGTTTGGCTAGCTATGGTTTTAAATTTGCTGCTGAACGTAGCATTGCTTCGCAAACTATGTTTTTAAATTTGCTGCTGAACGTAGCATTGTTTGGCTAGCTATAGTTTTATATTTGCTGTTGAATATAGCATTGTTAGGCTAGCTATGGTTTTATATTTGCTGTTGAATGTAACATCGTTTGAATAGCTATGGTTTTAAATTAACTGTTGAACGTAGGATTGCGTTGCAAAGCATGTTTTTATATTTGATGTTGAATGTAGCATTGTTTGGCTAGCTATAATTTTAAATTTGCTGCTGAACGTAGCATTGTTTGGCTAGCTATGGTTTTAAATTTGCTGTTGAACGTAGCATTGCTTCGCAAACTATGTTTTTAAATTTGCTGTTGAACGTAGGATTGTTTGGCTAGCTATGGTTTTAAATTTGCTGTTAAATGTCGCATTGTTTGGCTAGCTATGGTTGTAAATTTGCTGTTGAACGTAGCATTGCCTCCCTAAGTATGTTTTTATATTTGCTGTTGAACGTAGCATTGTTTGGCTAGCTATGGTTTTACATTTGCTGTTGAAAATAGCCTTGCATCTCTAATTATGTTTTTATGTTTGCTGTTGATCGTAGCATTGTTTGGATAACTATGGTTTTATATTTGCTGTTGAATGTCGCATTGTTTGGCTAGCTACAGTTTTACATTTGCTGTTGAATATAGCATTGTTAGGCTAGCTATGGTTTTAAATTTGCTGTTGAACGTAGCATTGTTTGGCTAGCTATAATTTTAAATTTGCTGCTGAACGTAGCATTGTTTGGCTAGCTATGGTTTTAAATTTGCTGTTGAACGTAGCATTGCTTCGCAAACTATGTTTTTAAATTTGCTGTTGAACGTAGGATTGTTTGGCTAGCTATGGTTTTAAATTTGCTGTTAAATGTCGCATTGTTTGGCTAGCTATGGTTGTAAATTTGCTGTTGAACGTAGCATTGCCTCCCTAAGTATGTTTTTATATTTGCTGTTGAACGTAGCATTGTTTGGCTAGCTATGGTTTTACATTTGCTGTTGAACATAGCCTTGCATCTCTAATTATGTTTTTATGTTTGCTGTTGATCGTAGCATTGTTTGGATAACTATGGTTTTATATTTGCTGTTGAATGTCGCATTGTTTGGCTAGCTACAGTTTTACATTTGCTGTTGAATATAGCATTGTTAGGCTAGCTATGGTTTTAAATTTGCTGTTGAACGTAGCATTGCGTCGCTAAGCATGTTTTTATATTTGCTGTTGATCGTAGCATTGTTTGGCTAGCTATGGTTTAAAATTCGCTGTTGAACATAGCATTCTTTGGCTAGCTATGGTTTTAAATTTGCTGGTGAACATAGCATTGCATCTCTAAGTATGTTTTTATATTTGCTGTTGATCATAGCATTGTTTGGCTAGCTATGGTTTTATGTTTGCTGTTAAATGTCGCATTGTTTGGCTAGCTATGGTTTTAAATTTGCTGTTGAACGTAGCATTGTTTGGCCAGCTATGGTTTTATATTCGCTGTTGAATGTCGCATTGTTTGGCTAGCTATAGTTTTAAATTTGCTGTTGAAAGTAGCATTGCTTCGCTAACTATGTTTTTATATTTGCTGTTGAACGTAGCATTGTTTGGCTAGCTATGGTTTGACATTGCTGTTGAACGTAGCATTGTTTGGCTAGCTATGGTTTTACATTTGCTGTTGAATGTCGCATTGTTTGGCTAGCTATAGTTTTATATTTGCCGTTGAACATAGCATTGTTAAGCTAGCTATGGTTCTATATTTGCTGTTGAACGTAGCATTGTTTGGCTAGCTATGGTTTTAAATTTGCTGTTGAACATAGCATTGCATCTCTAAGTATGTTTTTATATTTGCTGTTGATCGTAGCATTGTTTGGCTAGCTATGGTTTTAAATTTGCTGTTAAATGTCGCATTGTTTGGCTAGCTATGTTTTTAAAATTGCTGTTGAACGTAGCATTGTTTGGCTAGCTATGGTTTTATGTTTGCTGTTAAATGTCGCATTGTTTGGCCAGCTATGGTTTTATATTTACTGTTGAACATAGCATTGTTAAGCTAGCTATAGTTTTATATCTGCTGTTAAATGTCGCACTGTTAGGCTAGCTATGGTTTTATATTTGCTGTTGAATGTCGCATTGTTTGGCTAGCTATAGTTTTAAATTTGCTGTTGAACGTAGCATTGCTTCGCTAACTATGTTTTTATATTTGCTGTTGAACGTAGCATTGTTTGGCTAGCTATGGTTTTACATTGCTGTTGAACGTAGCATTGTTTGGATAACTATGTTTTTATGTTTGCTGTTAAATGTCACATTGTTTGGCCAGCTATGGTTTTATATTTGCTGTTGAATGTCGCATTGTTTGGCTAGCTATAGTTTTATATTTGCCGTTGAACATAGCATTGTTAGGCTAGCTATGGTTTTATATTTGCTGTTGAACGTAGCATTGTTTGGCTAGCTATGGTTTTAAATTTGCTGTTAAATGTCGCATTGTTTGGCTAGCTATGGTCTTAAATTTGCTGTTGAACGTAGCATTGCTTTGCTAAGTATGTTTTTATATTTGCTGTTAAATGTAGCATTGTTTGGCTAACTATGTTTTTAAAATTGCTGTTGAACGTAGCATTGTTTGGCTAGCTATGGTTTTATGTTTGCTGTTAAATGTCGCATTGTTTGGCCACCTATGGTTTTATATTTACTGTTGAATGTCGCATTGTTTGGCTAGCTATGGTTTTATATTTGCTGTTGAATATAGCATTGTTTGGCTAGCTATGGTTTTATATTTGCTGTTGAACATAGCATTGTTTGGCTAGCTATGGTTTTAAATTTGCTGTTGAACATAGCATTGCTTCGCTAACTATGTTTTTAAATTTGCTGTTGAATATAGCATTGTTTGGCTAGCTATGGTTTTACATTTGCTGTTGAACGTAGCATTGTTTGGCTAGCTATGGTTTTAAATTTGCTGTTGAACGTAGCATTGCTTCGTAAACTATGTTTTTAAATTTGCTGTTGAACATAGCATTGTTTGGCTAGCTATGGTTTTAAATTTGCTGTTAAATGTCGCATTGTTTGGCTAGCTATGGTTGTAAATTTGCTGTTGAACGTATCATTGCTTCGCTAAGTATGTTTTTATATTTGCTGTTGAACGTAGCATTGTTTGGCTAGCTATGGTTTTACATTTGCTGTTGAACGTAGCATTGTTTGGATAACTATGGTTTTATGTTTGCTGTTAAATGTCGCATTGTTTGGCCAGCTATGGTTTTATATTTGCTGTTGAATGTCGCATTGTTTGGCTAGCTATAGTTTTATATTTGCTGTTGAATATAGCATTGTTAGGCTAGCTATGGTTTTATATTTGCTGTTGAACGTAGCATTGTTTGGCTAGCTATGGTTTTATATTTGCTGTTAAATGTCGCATTGTTTGGCTAGCTATGGTTTTAAATTTGCTATTGAACGTAGCATTGCTTTGCTAAGTATGTTTTTATATTTGCTGTTAAACGTAGCATTGTTTGGCTAGCTATAGTTTTAAATATGCTGTTGAACGTAGCATTGCTTCGCTAACTATGTTTTTAAATTTGCTGTTGAACGTAGCATTGTTTGGCTAGCTATGATTTTATGTTTGCTGTTAAATGTCGCATTGTTTGGCCAGCTATGGTTTTATATTTGCTGTTGAATGTCGCATTGTTAGGCTAGCTATGATTTTATATTTGCTGTTGAATGTAACATTGTTTGACTAGCTATGGTTTTAAATTTGCTGTTGAACGTAGCATTGCGTCGCTAAGCATGTTTTTATATTTGCTGTTGAACGTAGCATTGCGTCGCTAAGCATGTTTTTATATTTGATGTTGAATGTAGCATTGTTTGGCTAGCTATAGCTTTAAATTTGCTGCTGAACGTAGCATTGTTTGGCTAGCTATGGTTTTACATTTGCTGTTGAACATAGCCTTGCATCTCTAAGTATGTTTTTATATTTGCTGTTGAACGTAGCATTGTTTGGCTAGCTATGGTTTTAAATTTGCTGTTGAACATAGGATTGCATCTCTAAGTATGTTTTTTATATTTGCTGTTGATCATAGCATTGTTTGGCTAGCTATGGTTTTATATTTGTTGTTAAATGTCGCATTGCTTGGCTAGCTTTGGTTTTATGTTTGCTGTTAAATGTCGCATTGTTTGGCCAGCTATGGTTTTATATTTGCTGTTGAATGTCACATTATTTGGCTAGCTATAGTTTTATATTTGCTGTTGAATGTCGCATTGTTTGGCTAGCTATGGTTTTATATTTGCTGTTGAATGTAACATCGTTTGACTAGCTATGGTTTTAAATTTGCTGTTGAACGTAGCATTGTTTGGCTAGCTATAGTTTTAAATTTGCTGTTGAACGTAGCATTGTTTGGCTAGCTATGGTTTTATATTTGCTGTTGAACATAGCATTGTTTGGATAACTATGGTTTTATGTTTGCTGTTAAATGTCACATTGTTTGGCCAGCTATGGTTTTATATTTGCTGTTGAACGTAGCATTGTTTGGCTAGCTATGGTTTTAAATTTGCTGTTGAACGTAGCTTTGCTTCATTAACTATGTTTTTATATTTGCTGCTGAACGTAGAATTGTTTGGCTAGCTATGGTTTTAAATTTGCTGTTGAACGTAGCATTGTTTGGCCAGCTATGTTTTTAAATTTGCTGTTGAACGTAGCATTGCTTGGCTAGCTATGTTTTTAAATTTGCTGCTGAACGAAGCATTGCTTCGCAAACTATGTTTTTAAATTTGCTGTTGAACGTAGCATTGTTTGGCTAGCTATGGTTTTATATTTGCTGTTAAATGTCGCATTGTTTGGCTAGCTATGGTTTTAAATTTGCTGCTGAACGTAGCATTGCTTCGCAAACTATGTTTTTAAATTTGCTGCTGAACGTAGCATTGTTTGGCTAGCTATAGTTTTATATTTGCTGTTGAATATAGCATTGTTAGGCTAGCTATGGTTTTACATTTGCTGTTGAATGTAACATCGTTTGAATAGCTATGGTTTTAAATTAACTGTTGAACGTAGCATTGCGTTGCAAAGCATGTTTTTATATTTGATGTTGAATGTAGCATTGTTTGGCTAGCTATAATTTTAAATTTGCTGCTGAACGTAGCATTGTTTGGCTAGCTATGGTTTTAAATTTGCTGTTGAACGTAGCATTGCTTCGCAAACTATGTTTTTAAATTTGCTGTTGAACGTAGCATTGTTTGGCTAGCTATGGTTTTAAATTTGCTGTTAAATGTCGCATTGTTTGGCTAGCTATGGTTGTAAATTTGCTGTTGAACGTAGCATTGCCTCGCTAAGTATGTTTTTATATTTGCTGTTGAACGTAGCATTGTTTGGCTAGCTATGGTTTTACATTTGCTGTTGAACATAGCCTTTTATCTCTAATTATGTTTTTATGTTTGCTGTTGATCGTAGCATTGTTTGGATAACTATGGTTTTATATTTGCTGTTGAATGTCGCATTGTTTGGCTAGCTACAGTTTTACATTTGCTGTTGAATATAGCATTGTTAGGCTAGCTATGGTTTTAAATTTGCTGTTGAACGTAGCATTGCGTCGCTAAGCATGTTTTTATATTTGCTGTTGATCGTAGCATTGTTTGGCTAGCTATGGTTTAAAATTCGCTGTTGAACATAGCATTCTTTGGCTAGCTATGGTTTTAAATTTGCTGTTGAACATAGCATTGCATCTCTAAGTATGTTTTTATATTTGCTGTTGATCATAGCATTGTTTGGCTAGCTATGGTTTTATGTTTGCTGTTAAATGTCGCATTGTTTGGCTAGCTATGGTTTTAAATTTGCTGTTGAACGTCGCATTGTTTGGCCAGCTATGGTTTTATATTCGCTGTTGAATGTCGCATTGTTTGGCTAGCTATAGTTTTAAATTTGCTGTTGAACGTAGCATTGCTTCGCTAACTATGTTTTTATATTTGCTGTTGAACGTAGCATTGTTTGGCTAGCTATGGTTTTACATTGCTGTTGAACGTAGCATTGTTTGGATAACTATGTTTTTATGTTTGCTGTTAAATGTCACATTGTTTGGCCAGCTATGGTTTTATATTTGCTGTTGAATGTCGCATTGTTTGGCTAGCTATAGTTTTATATTTGCCGTTGAACATAGCATTGTTAGGCTAGCTATGGTTTTATATTTGCTGTTGAACGTAGCATTGTTTGGCTAGCTATGGTTTTAAATTTGCTGTTGAACATAGCATTGCATCTCTAAGTATGTTTTTATATTTGCTGTTGATCGTAGCATTGTTTGGCTAGCTATGGTTTTAAATTTGCTGTTAAATGTCGCATTGTTTGGCTAGCTATGGTCTTAAATTTGCTGTTGAACGTAGCATTGTTTGGCTAGCTATGGTTTTAAATTTGCTGTTGAACGTAGCATTGCTTCGTAAACTATGTTTTTAAAATTGCTGTTGAACGTAGCATTGTTTGGCTAGCTATGGTTTTATGTTTGCTGTTAAATGTCGCATTGTTTGGCCAGCTATGGTTTTATATTTACTGTTGAATGTCGCATTGTTTGGCTAGCTATGGTTTTATATTTGCTGTTGAATATAGCATTGTTTGGCTAGCTATGGTTTTATATTTGCTGTTGAACATAGCATTGTTTGGCTAGCTATGGTTTTAAATTTGCTGTTGAACATAGCATTGCTTCGCTAACTATGTTTTTAAATTTGCTGTTGAACGTAGCATTGTTTGGCTAGCTATGGTTTTACATTTGCTGTTGAACGTAGCATTGTTTGGCTAGCTATGGTTTTAAATTTGCTGTTGAACGTAGCATTGCTTCGTAAACTATGTTTTTAAATTTGCTGTTGAACGTAGCATTGTTTGGCTAGCTATGGTTTTAAATTTGCTGTTAAATGTCGCATTGTTTGGCTAGCTATGGTTGTAAATTTGGTGTTGAACGTATCATTGCTTCGCTAAGTATGTTTTTATATTTGCTGTTGAACGTAGCATTGTTTGGCTAGCTATGGTTTTACATTTGCTGTTGAACGTAGCATTGTTTGGATAACTCTGGTTTTATGTTTGCTGTTAAATGTCGCATTGTTTGGCCAGCTATGGTTTTATATTTGCTGTTGAATGTCGCATTGTTTGGCTAGCTATAGTTTTATATTTGCTGTTGAATATAGCATTGTTAGGCTAGCTATGGTTTTATATTTGCTGTTGAACGTAGCATTGTTTGGCTAGCTATGGTTTTATATTTGCTGTTAAATGTCGCATTGTTTGGCTAGCTATGGTTTTAAATTTGCTATTGAACGTAGCATTGCTTTGCTAAGTATGTTTTTATATTTGCTGTTAAATGTAGCATTGTTTGGCTAGCTATAGTTTTAAATATGCTGTTGAACGTAGCATTGCTTCGCTAACTATGTTTTTAAATTTGCTGTTGAACGTAGCATTGTTTGGCTAGCTATGATTTTATGTTTGCTCTTAAATGTCGCATTGTTTGGCCAGCTATGGTTTTATATTTGCTGTTGAATGTCGCATTGTTAGGCCAGCTATGGTTTTATATTTGCTGTTGAATGTAACATTGTTTGACTAGCTATGGTTTTATATTTGCTGTTGAACGTAGCATTGCGTCGCTAAGCATGTTTTTATATTTGCTGTTGAACGTAGCATTGCTTTGCTAAGTATGTTTTTATATTTGCTGTTGAACGTAGCATTGTTTGGCTAGCTATGGTTTTACATTTGCTGTTGAACGTAGCATTGTTTGGCTAGCTATAGTTTTAAATTTGCTGTTGAACGTAGCATTGCTTCGCTAGCTATGGTTTTATGTTTGCTGTTCAATGTCGCATTGTTTGGCTAGCTATGGTTTTAAATTTGCTGTTGAACGTAGCATTGTTTGGCCAGCTATGGTTTTATATTTGCTGTTGAATGTCGCATTGTTTGGCTAGCTATAGTTTTATATTTTCTGTTGAATGTAACATCATTTGACTAGCTATGGTTTTAAATTTGCTGTTGAACGTAGCATTGCTTTGCTAAGTGTGTTTTTATATTTGCTGTTGAACGTAGCATTGTTTGGCTAGCTATGGTTTTACATTCGCTGTTGAACGTAGCATTGATTCTTTAACTATGTTTTTATATTTGCTGCTGAACGTAGCATTGTTTGGCTAGCTATAGTTTTAAATTTGCTGTTGAACGTAGCATTGCTTCGTTAACTATGTTTTTATATTTGCTGCTGAACGTAGCATTGTTTGGCTAGCTATGGTTTTATATTTGGTGTTGAATGTCGCATTGTTTGGCTAGCTATAGTTTTATATTTGCTGTTGAACGTAGCATTGCGTCGCTAAGCATGTTTTTATATTTGCTGTTAAACGTAGCATTGTTTGGCTAGCTATGGTTTTAAAATCGCTGTTGAACATAGCATTGCATCGCTAAGTATGTTTTTATATTTGCTGTTTATCGTAGCATTGTTTGGCTTGCTATGGTTTTATATTTGCTGTTGAATGTCGCATTGTTTGGCTAGCTATAGTTTTATGTTTGCTGTTGAACATAGCATTGTTAGGCTAGCTATGCTTTTATATCTGCTGTTAAATGTTGCACTGTTAGGCTAGCTATGGTTTTATATTTGCTGTTGAATGTCGCATTGTTTGGCTAGCTATGGTTTTAAATTTGCTGTTGAACGTAGCATTACTTCGCTAAGTATGTTTTTGTATATATGCTGTTTATCGTAGCATTGTTTGGCTAGCTATGGTTTTATATTTGCTGTTTAATGTCGCATTGTTTGGCTAGCTATATTTTTATGTTTGCTGTTGAACATAGCATTGTTAAGCTAGCTATAGTTTTATATCTGCTGTTAAATGTCGCACTGTTAGGCTAGCTATGGTTTTATATTTACTGTTCAAGGTCGCATTGTTTGGCTAGCTATGGTTTTAAATTTGCTGTTGAACGTAGCATTGCTTCGCTAAGTATGTTTTTATATATGCTGTTGAACGTAGCATTGCGTCACTAAGCATGTTTTTATATTTGCTGTTGAACGTAGCATTGTTTGGCTAGCTATGGTTTTAAAATCGCTGTTGAACGTAGCATTGTTTGGCTAAGTATGTTTTTATATTTGCTGCTGAACGTAGCATTGCTTTGCAAACTATGTTTTTAAATTTGCTGTTAAACGTAGCATTGTTTGGCTAGCTATGGTTTTATATTTGCTGTTAAATGTCGCATTGTTTGGCTAGCTATGGTTGTAAATTTGCTGTTGAACGTAGCATTGCTTCGCTAAGTATGTTTTTATATTTGCTGTTGAACGTAGCATTGTTTGGCTAGCTATGGTTTTACATTTGCTGTTAAATGTCGCATTGTTTGGCTAGCTATGGTTGTAAATTTGCTGTTGAACGTAGCATTGTTTGGCTAGCTATGGTTTTATATTTGCTGTTGAATGTCGCATTGTTTGGCTAGCTATAGTTTTATATTTGCTGTTGAATATAGCATTGTTAGGCTAGCTATGGTTTTATATTTGCTGTTTAATGTAACATCGTTTTACTAGCTATGGTTTTACATTTGCTGTTGAACGTAGCATTGCGTCTCTAAGCATGTTTTTATATTTGCTGTTGAATGTAGCATTGTTTGGCTAGCTATGGTTTTAAATTCGTTGTTGAACGTAGCATTGTTTGAATAGCTATGGTTTTAAATTTGCTGTTGAACATAGCATTGCATCTCTAAGTATGTTTTTATATTTGCTGTTGATCGTAGCATTGTTTGGCTAGCTATGGTTTTATATTTGCTGTTAAATGTCGCATTGTTTGGCTAGCTATGGTTTTAAATTTGCTGTTAAACATAGCGTTGCTTTGCTAAGTATGTTTTTATATTTGCTGTTGAACGTAGCATTGTTTGGCTAGCTATAGTTTTAAATTTGCTGTTGAACGTAGCATTGCTTCGCTAAGTATGTTTTTAAATTTGCTGTTGAACGTAGCATTGTTTGGCTAGCTATGGTTTTATGTTTGCTGTTAAATGTTGCATTGTTTGGCCAGCTATGGTTTTATATATGCTGTTGAATGTCGCATTGTTTGGTTAGCTATAAGCTGTGTCCCAATTCAGGGTCTGCACACTTAGACGTGCGCAGACTACGTAGGCTACAGAGTGTCCTCCGTAGTCTACACACTTCGAAGTCTGCTTAACGTTCGTGAAATGGGACAGCCTACCTAGTCTACAAGAATTTCCCATAGCAACAACACATGACGTTGAATCACTTAAACCTCTGAAATTACTCATAGGAAACGTCAGTAGACGCTGAACACGGAGCGGCAACACTGACAGTAAAAAAAAAAAAAAAAAAAAAAAGAAAGAAAAACAAGGTTTGAGGCTCTGTTGTTTTCCAGCCGGTACACACTTCATTAACCCCTTAAAAGTAATTGAATATCAAATATTACCAAATTTTAATGTCACCATTTAACAAACATGCTTTAAATGTACTTGATTTTGTAACGTATATACTAAGGTGTAGTTAAAAAAACGAACTTTTTTTAAATAAAACTTTATTTAAACTTAATACGACTCTTCTAAGGTTGCTGATTCGCCACCGTCCTGTGCGCAATGAATTGTGGGAGAAAAAAGGCCGCGAAGGATGCATCACCAGCATCCTTCGTTTGAGGCCAAACGAAATGCGGATTCGAAGGGTGGATTCGGAGGGTCCTTCAAATTCTGTGAATTGGGACAGTACTTCGCGCACCGCGATGACATATTTACATTTGCTGTTGAACGTAGCATTGTTTGGCTAGCTATGGTTTTACATTTGCTGTTGAACGTAGCATTGTTTGGCTAGCTATGGTTTTAAATTTGCTGTTGAACGTAGCATTGCTTCGCTAACTATGTTTTTATATTTGCTGCTGAACGTAGCATTGTTTGGCTAGCTATGGTTTTAAATTTGCTTGTTTTTTTTGGTCTCAAAAACAATGTTTGAATTTGACAAAGGCAGTACCATTGGTAGCGTACATTTATCTGATCACGCACCTATAAAAATGGAAATAGAATTTACAGGTTCAAATAAAGATAAGAGATCATGGCAGTGCAATAGATCAATACTATCTGATCCAAATTTTTTTAATTCTGCAAAAGATAACCTCCAAATATTCTTAGAAATTAATGACAATAATGAAACTGATGCATCAAATTTATGGGAAACTACAAAAGCATATTTACGGGGTTTAATGATTTCATATTGTGCCGCAAGAAAAAAGCAAATAACTAAAGAACAAAAAAGACTTGAGTTGAAATTAAAAGAAGCTGAGGCTGATCATAAAAATAATCTTACAACTGAAAGTTGGGACAAGGTTATAGTTGCAAAATCTGCATTAAACTCATTACAAATGCAAAAATCAGAGAAAGATTTGTTTTTGCAGAAATATAAAAGGTATGGTGATCACAGATCTGCAAAGTATTTGGCAAGTTTAATTAACAATAAAAAACATTGTTCTGCAATAACAAAAGTTAAGGATAAAAATGATAAAGTGGTTTATACATCCTGCGAAATCGCAAATGTATTTAGAAATTATTTTGATGATTTGTACAAACCTGAACATAAAAGCAGTGAAGAGGACATGAACTCATTTTTCCAAAAACTTAAACTACCTAAATTAAACTTACAAGATAACAATTCTCTTGATGCTGAGATTACAGTTGAAGATGTAAAAAAATCAATCAACTCTTTAAAAAATGGAGAAGCCTGTGGTCCAGACGGTTTCCCAAGGGAGGTATATAAAACATTTATAGATATTCTGGCACCTCTTTTAACAAAAATGTTTCAACATTCTTTTGATATGAAAAAACTACCAAAAACTATGCAGCAATCCATTATTACTGTAATACTAAAAGAACATAAAAACCCTGAAAATCCTTCATCATATAGACCCATATCAATTCAAAATACAGACTCAAAAATATTAGCAAATATTTTAGCACTACGTCTGAATACTATAATGGATAAATTAGTGGCTACCGATCAAACAGGCTTTATACAAACACGTCAATCCTGCTCCAACGTGAGACGACTGCTTGGAATACTTCAGTATATAACATCTAGGAGGGAAAAGGCAGCCGTCATTACGTTGGATGCGGAAAAAGCTTTTGACCGTGTAGAATGGAAATATCTTTTTAGAACATTAAAAGAATTTTCATTTAATGAAACATTTATTAATTGGATTAAACTATTCTATACATTACCACAAGCTGCAGTACTCATAAATGGAACAATATCTGAGACATTCTCGCATGAAAGAGGCACTAAACAGGGATGTCCTTTGTCCCCTTTACTGTTCGCCTTAATAATCGAACCTCTTGCAGAGGCTATAAGATTAAATGATCAGGTTAAAGGCATTCAAACAAATCACAGCACACACAAGATATCATTATATGCAGATGATGTACTTTTATTTCTGAAAAACCCAACTAAATCAATTCCGCCCTTAGTCAGTATAATTAAAGAGTTTGGTAAATTCTCCGGATATAAAATTAACTATGAAAAATCGTTCGTCCTACCACTTGGAGAAAAAACAAATAACTTAATTAACTACCACCCATTTAAAGTAAAAAGTAATATCAAATATCTTGACCTTTTTTTCTGCCCTGATCTCTCAAAATTAATTAAAAATAATCTATTACCTATTATAGCAAAAATAAAAATTGATCTCTCAAGATTGACTAATCTCTCACTATCTTTGATTGATCGTATAGCAATTATTAAAATGAACGTCCTCCCACGCCTATTGTATCCTTTACAAATGCTACCCGCATACATACCCTTAAAAATCTTCAAAACTATACACAGTGCTATAGGTGCATTTGTTTGGAACAATAGGAGTCCGAGAATGGAATTACAAAAACTTCAGCTACCTATAAAAAAGGGTGGACTTGCAATCCCTAATCTAAAATTCTATCACTGGGCTTCTCAACTAAAATTTGTGTAAGAATGGGTAAAAAAAAGTCAGTTTTGCTTTCCAGATCTAGAAAGTATAGATATGGATAACAGTCACCTAGAGCACTTCCCGTTTATATGTTTTACGAATATAAAAACTCAATTTAGTAATAATTATATAATTAAAAATATATACAAAACTCTTACTGCCGTACGCCAACATTTCTGTCTCAACCAATATTCATTTTTAGGACCTATTGCGAACAATCCTGATTTTCATCAAACGTGTATTGATGCTGGATTTAAGGAATGGCAAACAGCTGGTATAAAAAAAATATCGGATCTATATTTAGATGACAGAATAAAGTCCTTTCAACAACTACAAAATTAATTTAATCTCCCACGAACTCAGTTTTTCCGATATCTACAAATAAGAAGTTATTTAAACTCCATTCCATATTACCAAACAGGTAAGAAAATAAATGTTTTAGATGATCTGTTACTAAGAACAATTGCAGTAAAAAGAAAAATAATCACTCATATATATGATCATTTTATAGTAAATAACAATATCTGCATAAATATTAAACAAAGCTGGGAAAAAGACTTTTGGTCTCAACTGGATGACCAGATATGGAGTAAAGTACTGATAAATGCAAGACATATTACAAGATCTAATAAATCCTATGAAACACAATATAAAATTATTAATAAACTGCATGTTGACTCCTGTAATTCGGAGTAAGTATGATAATACATGTACCAAAATATGTCAAAAATGTCAAAAAGAAACAGGAACTTACTTTCACCTAATATGGTCATGCCCTATCATCACCTCATTCTGGTCTTCAGTTGTAAATTTGCTGTTGAACGTAGCATTGCTTCGCTAAGTATGTTTTTATATTTGCTGTTGAACGTAGCATTGTTTGGCTAGCTATGGTTTTAAATTTGCTGTTGAACATAGCATTGCTTCGTTAACTATGTTTTTATATTTGCTGCTGAACGTAGCATTGTTTGGCTAGCTATAGTTTTAAATTTGCTGTTGAACGTAGCATTGCTTCGCTAACTATGTTTTTAAATTTGCTGTTGAACGTAGCATTGCTTCGCTAAGTATGTTTTTATATTTGCTGTTGAACGTAGCATTGTTTGGCTAGCTATGGTTTTACATTTGCTGTTGAACTATCATTGTTTGGCTAACTATGGTTTTAAATTTGCTGTTGAACATAGCATTGCTTCGTTAACTATGTTTTTATATTTGCTGCTGGACTTAGCATTGTTTGGTTAGCTATGATTTTAAATTTGCTGTTGAACATAGCATTGCTTCGTTAACTATATTTTTAAATTTGCTGTTGAACGTAGCATTGTTTGGCTAGCTATAGTTTTATGTTTGCTGTTAAATGTCACATTGTTTGGCTAGCTACGGTTGTAAATTTGCTGTTGAAGGTAGCATTGTTTGGCTAGCTATGGTTTTATATTTGCTGTTGAACGTAGCATTGTTTGTCTAGCTATGGTTGTAAATTTGCTGTTGAACGTAGCATTGTTTGTCTAGCTATGGTTGTAAATTTGCTGTTGAACGTAGCATTGTTTGGCTAGCTATTGTTGTAAATTTGCTGTTGAACATAGCATTGTTTGGCTAGCTAAGGTTTTGTATTTGCTGTTGAATGCTGTTGAATTACATAAAAGAAAAGGAACAAGAGTTTATCCAAAATAAATAATCCACGTTTGCCTCCATCAAACAGAGAACAGGTTTCTGGTAACTGTTCTGTCCATCAGGTCACAAGCGATGAGAAGTTATTAACTGAAGTGTATTGTCAGCATGAAACTTCGCTAGGAGGACGGTAGCGTTGCCAGATCTTTTTGCAGGAAGAAGGGTTTAGGTTGGTTGACTTATCGTGCCCACGGATGCATGTGTTCCCCTGAGATAATGCTGACCAAAACACCAAAACTACCAAAACACTTTCTGCTGTTATTGTATGCAGCTTGTTTAAATAGAAAAAACAACCACAGAAACAACCACAGAGAAAAGCATGTATTAGTGTTGGGCACGTAACGTGTTGTGTATATATATATATATATATATATATATATATATATATATATATATATATATATATATATATATATATATATATATATTTACATACATCACAGCACACTACCAACAATGCTGCTGTCCATGGTGCTGAAGGAAACATTAGATCACCTACATCCTTTGGAAGATTTAATAATTTAATTAATAAACGGAGCTATCCTTTGTCTTAAAACATAATTTCCTGCCTTTTCTTTTGTTCTGCAAAAGAACCTTTATTTTCAATACAAGATATTTGTTTATTTGTTAATTAAAAGATGAAAACCTGTTAAAATACAATCACACAATACATACAAAAGATGGCAATGAATGTCAGAAAAGACCCAGAAGCAACGATGAGCATAGTCTGGAAGATTATATATATGTATATAATTAATTAATTTATTTATTATTGTTATTATTATTATTATTATTATTATTATTATTATTATTATTATTATTATTATTATGTGTGCGTTTGTAAATAGATAGAAATTTTTTTAGATGATGTCTGTTTAGTCTTTTGGCAGAACATTGGTACCAGAACAAGTATTCGCCAGGTAAATATATGGACTGTGAATTCATCCTTTGGGGCTAAAAACAACCCTGCTGTTTCAGGAAAATAGGGAAGAAGGCTGTGTATATGTTAACAGGCTTAGAAACGCCAGCCCCTTAATAACGGCGTGACTAGCTCTATGATTACAGCCGTGAGTTCCAGCTCATTCTTCTGCTGTGTTTGATGTGGTCTTAAAGCGTGGAAACCTATATTATCCATTTTATTTCTGCTACCACCCTGGTGGTGTTAAACAGTCTTGCAATAAAGAACAAAAATATTAATCAAAGCCATAATTAGACTGTCAGGGTGCATGGTGGATGAATGCAGGGAAAGAAGGAAAGAGGTAAGCCGACTTCACATGAAATGTTTATTAAAACTCTGCTAGATCTCCAGCTCCCCTGAGCGGGATCTCTTATACTGTCAAAGCTTCTCAGGAACGGTAGTGTGTAACTCTGTGGGTAAACTGCAATGGACAGTCAACCCTTTTCTAGGCATTTGATTCTGACATTTCTGTAGTAATCCCTGTAAAAACCCTCCCTCGTCCTCTATGTTCTCTGGATCAGACCTGTTGTTGTTAGAAAACAAAAAATGCTTCATCTTCTGTGTCATGCTTGCTTATTAAATAAAAAATAGAAATTAGTCCAGTAAGTCCCCACCTTAGCCTGGACATCTGCTGCATCTCCTGCTTCCTACCGCCTTCCTCCCACTTTTCTTCTCTTCCCCCCACCGGCTGTTCTTTGAAGGCCTGTCCATTCAAAGCTCTTATCTTTCTTCTTCTCCACTTCCCAGCAGGGTTGCAGTCTAGCTTGTGTGGGGTGATCTTGACTGTGTCTTTATAAATTAACCAAATAGTTTAATTATAACTGAGCTTTTTCCCTTGTGTTTTCTGTGTGCTTTCCTCTTCTCTGCTTCATTAATCGTCCCACCAGCATCTCGGTCTGTAACCCTCTCTTTATATGCATCAGGTTGTCCTGTATTTGTGGTGTGTTAAAGCCCATTTCTTTTCCCTTTTGTACGTAAATCTCAACATCCGTTTCAAACGCTGTCATACATCGCCGTGCTCATACTTCCATGCATCTGTTGCGTTGCCATGGTTGTTAAGTCAGTTCCTCCACTAGGGGGCAGTGCTGAGCTCAGAGTTCACTCCCGCAATCCGATGTCAGTTTCAGACACCGTTTAGCAGCAGGAACGTGTCGCTATGAAGCTGTTTTCGACCGCTCAACACGCCCTAAACACGCCCTAAACACGCCCTAAACACGCATACAGTCTATCTTTAAAAGCTTGTGCAACTTTTACAGTTGTTGACCTCGTCTTCATGCTTCTGCTTTTTTGTTTCCTTCCTGATCCTCTTCTTTCCCGGTTTGTTTCTTTCGCTGGTCACCTGTCAGCTGTTCTGCTCAGTACTGCCCCCGTGGTTTCCGGTGGTATTGCTCCGTCTTCTGGGTCAAGCGATGGATAGTTAGGCTCCCTGAAAACGGACCAAATTACATGCGTGACAGACGCATATCCATCTTCTGTGTCCCGCGTCAACGAGCCTCTAGTTGTCAATCTGTCACTGAGTCCGGTCACTTCCATTGTCTTCATTTGTCAGTTTGTTCAGTTTTTTTGGTCGTCGTCAGTTGTGTCTTTTGTTTTATTAAATCTTCCCACTCAGTCCTGCGTCTGGGTCCTAGCCCCTCCTCGCTGTCTGAGATCAGCTTTCTTTTGAGACCAAGATTATACATACAGGCCTTGTAGCTGTGAAGATATACTTCATTTATTTTGAGCATGTCATCTCAGGAGGCAGATAATATATAAATATATATTATAATATATATAAAAATAAAAATATTTGTCATTTTTCCACATATTCAAAGGGCAGTGATGTAATATATTTATTTTAATTAAGAACAGGCAAATTTGTCCTCATTTTGCAAATATGAGCTTATCCTGTTGGTTAGTAAGTGGGACTACTCCTCCGTGCAGGAACAAACATGGAAACATTAGAAAACCAAGCCCAGAGTGATTCTTCAGAAGCCCAGAGCTGCATCGCTCATTCACACATCAAACAGTGAAACAACCGACTCATTTCTCATGAGTGTGAGTTCCCACTGTGGGCCGTCCTCGCTTTGCGTGGGCTCCTATAATCTTTTATCAGGATCGCAGCAATGCCACACACATGCTGCTTTGCCTTGTGCTTCCTACACTCAGACACACTCATATCGGCTCCATGCTGTTAAATATGGACCGCGTTGAGCACATTTAAAAGTCTGTAATGAAGTTTACTGAAAACCTACACACACTGGTTCTCCTTTTAGCCATGAAATAGAACCCACCTGCAGTTATATTTGAAGCTGTGAGCTCAATATTCAGTTACTGATGCTGCTTAAACATTGCTTTTGCTTTGCTTGTGTTAACTCCGTATTGAATTAGAAAGCACTGATCATCTGGAGGGAAACATCTGTCTGATGAGAAGCTGCATCAGTCCAGACGGAAGAATGTTGATGTGGAGTTAGGTTGATGAGATGGACTGGGGAACCTTCACAGGGACAAGGATTGTTTTGAATAACTGAAAGGGTTTAAATAAACTGGAATAATTCAACATGAAAAGCTCCCGATGTAAATTATTTGTTTCAAACTGTGTTTCACACCAGGAATTACTGACCCACAACACACTGCCAGATTCAGTTTGATGGAGAAAACCACCAGGAGCTAAATCAGAGGAAAACATGCAAACTGGAACCATTTTAAACTAAAGTGTGTGAAATTGGATTATCTTGCCAGAATGCCTCCACGCCAGTAGCTGCATTTACATGGAGCACTCTTACGAGTCAAGTGTATTTATTACAGATGTTGAAACAGTCTTTAAACCAGTCCTGGAGACGCAGGTGAGAGATGCAGGTGAGAGGGTAAGTTACGCAGGTAGTCTGCAGTCTCACCAGATCTACGTCACTTACAGCATCAGCGTGATGCTGTAAGTGACGGCAGACTCAAATCAGGCGCGCTCAAACATTCATTGATTTTTATTTTTGCCAGTCTAATAAAAAAATTTCTGAAAGTAGGAAAATAGCGTCTTTAAGGTCCATTCTGGAGCACAGCGAGGAGGATGTGGCCAGACTGACAGAATTTATAGATCGATGCTACGACAGAATCGTCATGGGAAAGCCAAACCAGACATCAACCCCCTCCACCTCATCCAAGGCCAAGAGACAGCAAAACGAGGATTCACCTGGATTTCACCACCGGGAAATGACTCAAGGACGTTCTGATCTCCATAGACAAGAAACTCAGTAGTTTTGATGCACATTTGAATCTGTCGGAGATTCTCCACAAGGAGTTCCAGGTGTTACGTGAATAACTGGAATTCAGCCAGAAGCAGGTGGAAACCCTCGCTGCAGAGAACGCCGGCCTCAGAGAGTCTGTAAAATCCCTCACCGAGGGGTTGAGGAAAACAAGAAGATGAAGGAAACAGTGATCCATCTGCAGGTGCGGAGCATGAGAGAGAATCTGGTATCTGCAGACGGAGGACCCCAAGACCACGGTGAAAACCTTCATCCAGGCTCACCTGAAGCTCCCAGAGGAAACGGTGAAAACCATCTCCTTTCACAGAGTCCATCGTCTGGGCGGGAGGAAATCCCGGGTCCAACAGACCAAGATTCTAGCCAAGTTCGTCAGCTTCAAACAGAAGGAGCAGGTGAAGAACCAGGGCCGCTAACTGAAGGGGCAAACTTCAGCGTAAACAACCAATATCCGAGAGAGATCCGGACCGGTGAAGAGTCCTGTTTCCCACCAGGAGGAAATCCAACACGCTGTCATCTCAGTGGATAAATGATTTAGTAACAGACAGCTGAACCGTGACCCGGACATCACTCCGTGGCTCTACTGACGTGTTGGTATGAGCTTTAATCTTCATGTATTCTCGCTAGATCATGTTGTTAACAGTAAATCCACTACCGTCTCCTCTACACTGCTCTCAGCACGGATGTTTTTAAATATGGTTTCCTTTGGTACTGCCACGCCTTTCACTTTCCACTCTTCTTCTTTCCGACCCTTTCACGGTTAACGGTGATCCCACCATCATTTTAATACGAACCGCGGCGCACGCACACACTCGAACATCAGGCCCAGCTTGCTGACACACATCAGCACTTTGCATGATTCACACAGGTTTGAGTGAAAACCTGACCCATGGTTCTTTAAGGATGGAGCCTTAAAGGAAGCACATTGAACAAGGACTCCACAAGTGAGGAGAGCTGAAGGGGAGAATTCTCCTAACAGAAAAGTATCTGTCACTTTAATCTGATTAAACCATTTTAAAGAGTTTCATTATATCTCAACAGAGTGCTCCAGTTTAGAGATGAAGATGCTTTGGTCAACAGTAAAAGGAAAAAACGAAGATCTGAAGGACCCAAAATAAAAGTTCAGTAAAAGCTTTGAGCTTTGAAAAACATGAAGTTGTTCTCAGTACTTGATGGCCAGCGTGACACATTTCTCAGTTACATATTTATTGTAAACTTGAAGTAACATCGAGGACATGGAGGAGTGCTCTGATTGGTCAACGCTGCTTTAAACTTGTGATTGGTCAACGCTGCATTAAAGCTGTGATTGGTCAACGCTGCATTAAAGCTGTGATTGATGAACGCTGCATTAAAGCTGTGATTGGACAACGCTGCATTAAAGCTGTGATTGGTCAACGCTGCATTAAAGCTGTGATTGGTCAACGCTGCATTAAAGCTGTGATTGGTCAACGCTGCATTAAAGCTGTGATTGGTCAACGCTGCATTAAAGCTGTGATTGGTCAACGCTGCATTAAAGCTGTGATTGGTCAACGCTGCATTAAAACTGTGATTGGTCAACGCTGCATTAAAGCTGTGATTGATGAACGCTGCATTAAAGCTGTGATTGGACAACGCTGCATTAAAGCTGTGATTGGTCAACGCTGCATTAAAGCTGTGATTGGTCAACGCTGCATTAAAACTGTGATTGGTCAACGCTGCATTAAAGCTGTGATTGGTCAACGCTGCATTAAAGTTGTGATTGGTCAACACTGCATTAAAGTTGTGATTGGACAACGCTGCATTAAAGCTGTGATTGGTCAACGCTGCATTAAAACTGTGATTGGTCAACGCTGCATTAAAGCTGTGATTGGTCAACGCTGCATTAAAACTGTAATTGGTCAACGCTGCATTAAAGCTGTGATTGGTCAACGCTGCATTAAAGTTGTGATTGGTCAACGCTGCATTAAAGCTGTGATTGGTCAACGCTGCATTAAAACTGTGATTGGTCAACGCTGCATTAAAGCTGTGATTGGTCAACGCTGCATTAAAGTTGTGATTGGTCAACACTGCATTAAAGTTGTGATTGGACAACGCTGCATTAAAGCTGTGATTGGTCAACGCTGCATTAAAACTGTGATTGGTCAACGCTGCATTAAAGCTGTGATTGGTCAACGCTGCATTAAAACTGTAATTGGTCAACGCTGCATTAAAGCTGTGATTGGTCAACGCTGCATTAAAGTTGTGATTGGTCAACGCTGCATTAAAGCTGTGATTGGACAACGCTGCATTAAAGCTGTGATTGGCCAACGCTGCATTAAAGTTGTGATTGGTCAACGCTGCATTAAAGTTGTGATTGGTCAACGCTGCATTAAAGTTGTGATTGGTCAACGCTGCATTAAAGCTGTGATTGGACAACGCTGCATTAAAGCTGTGATTGGCCAACACTGCATTAAAGTTGTGACTGGACAACGCTGCATTAAAGTTGTGATTGGTCAACGCTGCATTAAACTGTGATTGGACAACGCTGCATTAAAGCTGTTATTGGCCAACGTTGCACTAAAGTTGTGATTGGTCAACGCTGCATTAAAGTTGTGATTGGCCAACGCTGCATTAAAGTTGTGATTGGTCAACGCTGCATTAAAGTTGTGATTGGTCAACGCTGACGCTGCATTAAAGCTGTGATTGGTCAACGCTGCATTAAAGCTGTGATTGGACAACGCTGCATTAAAGCTGTGATTGGCCAACGCTGCATTAAAGTTGTGATTGGTCAACGCTGCATTAAAACTGTGATTGGACAATGCTGCATTAAAGTTGTGATTGGTCAACGCTGCGTTAAAGCTGTGATTGGTCAACGCTGCATTAAAGTTGTGATTGGACAACGCTGCATTAAAGCTGTGATTGGCCAACGCTGCATTAAAGTTGTGATTGGTCAACGCTGCATTAAAGCTGTGATTGGACAACGCTGCATTAAAGTTGTGATTGGTCAACGCTGCGTTAAAGCTGTGATTGGTCAACGCTGCATTAAAGTTGTGATTGGACAACGCTGCATTAAAGTTGTGATTGGTCAACGCTGCATTAAAGTTGTGATTGGTCAACGCTGCATTAAAGCTGTGATTGGTCAACGCTGCATTAAAGCTGTGATTGGTCAACGCTGCATTAAAGTTGTGATTGGTCAACGCTGCATTAAAGCTGTGATTGGTCAACGCTGCATTAAAACTGTGATTGGACAACGCTGCATTAAAACTGTGATTGGACAACGCTGCATTAAAGCTGTGATTGGTCAACGCTGCATTAAAGCTGTGATTGGTCAACGCTGCATTAAAGCTGTGATTGGTCAACGCTGCATTAAAGCTGTGATTGGTCAACGCTGCATTAAAGTTGTGATTGGTCAACGCTGCATTAAAGCTGTAATTGGCCAACGCTGCATTAAAGTTGTGATTGGTCAACGCTGCATTAAAGCTGTGATTGGACAACGCTGCGTTAAAGCTGTGATTGGTCAACGCTGCGTTAAAGCTGTGATTGGTCAACGCTGCATTAAAGCTGTGATTGGTCAACGCTGCATTAAAACTGTGATTGGTCAACGCTGCATTAAAGCTGTGATTGGTCAACGCTGCATTAAAGTTGTGATTGGTCAACGCTGCATTAAAGCTGTAATTGGCCAACGCTGCATTAAAGTTGTGATTGGTCAACGCTGCATTAAAGCTGTGATTGGACAACGCTGCGTTAAAGCTGTGATTGGTCAACGCTGCGTTAAAGCTGTGATTGGTCAACGCTGCATTAAAGCTGTGATTGGTCAACGCTGCATTAAAACTGTGATTGGTCAACGCTGCATTAAAGCTGTGATTGGTCAACGCTGCATTAAAGCTGTGATTGGTCAACGCTGCATTAAAACTGTGATTGGACAACGCTGCATTAAAGTTGTGATTGGTCAACGCTGCATTAAAGCTGTGATTGGTCAACGCTGCATTAAAGCTGTGATTGGTCAACGCTGCATTAAAACTGTGATTGGTCAACGCTGCATTAAAGCTGTGATTGGTCAACGCTGCATTAAAGTTGTGATTGGACAACGCTGCATTAAAGTTGTGATTGGTCAACGCTGCATTAAAGTTGTGATTGGACAAAATGGCAGGATTGGCTGAATTTGCATTATAACAGTTCCAGTAACAAAATCACAAATTCCTGGAGGACCTGAATCACTTCAGCCACTTTGTGCTGCAGTCCTAAATTAAAGAGCATTTCCTCAGTTTGTTTTGATAAAAGACGGGAAATAAATCTTCCTCACGATCTCACTTTCAAAACAAAACTTTGAGCTTTAAAAAAGGCACTTTTGGTTCTTTTCTGACTTTTTTATTTAACAAAAGGAAAATGCAGGATCTAAAATCTGACAATAGGATGATGCCCAGTCAAAGCCAGCTGTAGTGCAGGGAGGGTGGTAGAGTCTTCCACACCGTCACTGAAGCCTGAAAATGATCAGCTGGTTATTTTCCCTCCAACCAGCCCTGTTACAGCAGAGCCAGAGTCCTGTCAGAGTTGGTCTAATGAGGTAAAAGTGCTGACGAAGAACACTGCTTTCTCCTCAGAGCCTTTATCCAGCTGTTTTCCACCAGTCAGTTTCTGCTGCTCTTTTGTCCTCTTCCCTTTTCCCTGCTGAGTCCTTGATAGTTTTACCAGACCTCACTGTTTGCCTGTCTCATTTTCACTGTTAGCTCATTAATATTTCATGTATAGGTTGTCAGATCTCATCTGCTGTGACTCCACAAGCCGAGAGTTCAACTCCTTCTGGTACAAGTCCCACTTCACAGCTATAAAAAGGCCTGAGAGTCGCTTTAAATCTTTTGTTGTTCTCACACACAAAACCCCAAAGTCTCAAAGCTGAAAAAATAGATGGTCACTTGTCAAGCCATGAAAAGAAGATTTTAACTGGTTGGAAGAGAAAAATGGAGGAAATGTTACAAAAAGTTCTTCATTCCATGCAGATTAACACCATTTCTCTACATTAGTTTGTCTCCTTGGTCCTTCAGAGGGTTGATCATCCCAGACTAGGCCTACAGCAGCCTCCTCTCCTGACATCATTCTCATTATCTGATCCATCCTCATCCTCCTGCATGTCCTTCTCCTGTCTTTGTCATTCTCAACCGGTCTATCAGCCAAATTTCAGAGATCCAGTCAGCCCCGGGCCTTCCCAAAATAATCCCAGAAACTGGAGGGAGGATTCTGGAGCAGAGAGCTGATGATGCTGCTGCTCCAGCTGAATATGGGAGGGGAAGCGTACGGTCGAACATAAATGGATGCTGAGGTCATTATATCTTTTCTGTCATTGGCTGTAAGATATTTGGAAAAAAAAGTATTTTCCGTCATTTGTTGCCAAATGAAAATTACAATAACTTGAGCTTGATTTATAAAAAGGAAAATATTGTTCTGGGGAGGAACTGAATCATCAACAAAGCCAGAATCGTCCCCCTTGGCTGAGGAACAGCTGTTACCTTCTCCGACTCCAGACACAGAGTGATGCTGAAAGCTGGACGTCCACAGCTTTGTAAGGAAAAGAGAAGGTGGCAGTGCTGCACAAACTCTGGCTAACGACCTGTAACTGAAGCTAATAAAGAGGTTGGGCCCAGTCGTTCTTCCCTCAGGGTGTCTGGGTCCCTGCCAGGACCTATTTCTGAATCCATCAGCTCCACTGAGCTGAGCGAGTTTGCCATGTTGTCTTCTAGCAGGCGAGGTGGATGAAGCAGCGCTGTGAGACTCCAGCACCCGGTCTGACGGTCGTATGGATCGATCCGCCAACCTCTGCTTCACATGCGATGCTGCTCATCACAATCTGCCTTAAGTTTCAGTCCAGCAGTTATTAATCACCCCAAAAAAAGTTTTACCACCAAAAGAAACCTGAACTCGAGTGAGGCACTTTGCCAGTCAGGCAGGAGGTGGAGGCAGCTAGCAGCTGCTTCCTCAGCCTGCTCGTAGCTGCTGCTAGTGTGTAGCTGGGCATCCCACCTGCAGACATCGCTGCATGCATGCTCGTCCAGGTTAGCTTGAAACTACAGACAGAAGTTAGTAAATACTAATTTTGTAATAGCAAGATTTTTCTGTTTGTTAATTCATATTGGTGGGAAAACATCCTCTACCTTTAAGATTAGATCCTAAACTTTCCTTTTTGATAAAGCAAATACCACAACAACACCAAAAAAGCAGGGACCCTGTTTAAAATGTAAATACAAGCTGCAGGGAGCTCCTACTGAGCTGCAAATCTGCCATCAAGTTCCAGCTTCCTCAGTTACACCGAACAGGACGGCAGCCATCAGTGCATCCTGTTATCCTGATGTCTGAGTTCAACCCGAGAAGCACAAAGAAAGATGGAGGTAAAGAAAAAGAGATGGCTCAGCAGCAGGAAGCACGATGTGAAGCCACAGCAGCCGTTCACGCCTCGTTGTTCGCTTCTGTTTACCACCCTTTCAAAAATATAAAATATAATATTCATCTTTCTTTCTTTCTTTTTTGTTTGAAGGTGTCATCACCTGGTCTTTTCATGCATCCACTGTCTCTAGGTGTTTTATGAAAACTTATTAAAGAAAAAAAATCAAACATTGAGCCTGTTCTGACCCTTTGCTCATACCACAACTTTGTTTCGTGAGAGTTCATGTAAGCTTTTGACTGATGTCAATGAGGTGCGCGCTGATTGGCTGCAGGGAGGCCAGAATGGGAAGGGGGGCTGGCCCAGTGCACGCTCAGTGCGTCCTAGTGATGGGATGTTAGGCTCTTTCCAGAGAGCCGGCTCTTTTGGCTCTGCTCCCAAACGGCTCTTAATTTAGCATCTTTTTTAGCCCCATAATTTACCTTAACTTCTTAAAAATTAAAGCCTTATATTTGCCTCCTTTCGTGCATTTATTCTGATACAAACCCCCTTACTTTTGTTTAATATTTCAACACAACTCTTATGTTGCACAAATGAACAAAAAAACAGCAAACAAATCCACAAAACAGAACGAGAACCAAACTCAAGAAAGCAACAGTAATGTCCTCAGTGCAGGTTGGCATTCGGAAAAATAAGATGCCTCATCATGGAGGGCTAATCCGGTTTCTCCTCTCTGTGAGTCAGGTTTGATGACACGACGCTCTCACGTACTGTCCTCATGGCTGCTGTGTACCACTGTCTACCCCCCCGTTTTCAGATAATGGTATGATCCTATATCCTCACATGTGATTGGCTGCCTGTCCATGCAGGCCAATCCAAACAAAGCTGTGCCGTGGGCAGAGCTGGGTTGAGCACTGAGAGTTAAGTGTAAAAGGAAAAAAAACTGGGAGCCGGCTCTTCTGATTCGCTACCAAGCATCGGCCCTCAGAGCCGGCTCTTTGACGCATGGCACATCACTAGTGCGTCCGGCTCCAAAACATCAACAGCTTAGTGATGGCGAGCGAACCTGATCGATCAGCAGCTTACGGAATTTAGCCATTTATGTTTGAACAAGACGCCGAGCCTGAGATGAAGATACTGAGATGGTGGAAGAAGCACGTTTACAACCAAATGTTTACTAAAGTTTACGCGACAGAGCACTTCACCCTACTTATAAAAAAGAAAACACGGGACTCGTTTGCACTTTGCAGGGGGTTAAAGTTTCCGGCTTGTCCCTTAGCATTAGCGTTAGCATTAGCATTAACGTTAGCATTAGCCGCATCAGCAGTAAGCATGACTTCATATCATTTTATCATTCCGTGTCTAAAGCATGACTTTAGTCGTGGAAGAGGGGCTGGCTTATTCAAACAGCCTCCTGTGATGAGGAAATCCCAGGAGTAAATTAAAATCACGCCTTAGCGAGAGTTTACCTTGTCGGCGGTTCTGCTGTGAACAAAGGACCAGACGGAAAAATTCTGCAAAAGAAAGACTTTCAGGGAATCTGGAATCTGGCAGCCCACTGCTCCTAGCAACCAGGATGGGTTAAATGCAGAGAAAGAATTTCCCAGCTTGGGATTAATAAAGTATAATAAAAACATAAAAATTTTCCAGATTAAATCTATAGCAGAGTTTAGACTAGGGATCGATCAATGTTTTACATGGAAAATATGTTTTAAACTGTGGGTTTAAAGGCTTAAAATAAAACGAATATCAACATATTTGGTAGTTTTAGACTAAAGTTATTTCAAAGATTTGAGTTCATCTCCTCTTCGGTCTCCCTCAGAAATATCTCCATGAGCTTCAGATGGTCCAGAATTCAGTCGCATGCACCAAAACACATCACCAACCCTACAGCAGCTGCACTGGTTTCCAGTTAAATCACCACAACCTTTATCTGTCAGATCTCCTGCACATCGCCACCTCCGCCCGCTCCCTCAGCTCATCCTCCACCTCCCCGCGCCCTCCAGCCGTCTGCACCATGGGGAGGAATTCACTCCCACCAGACGTTCAAAACATCCAGACACAAAACTCTCCCACCCAAGGTCACATCTTCTCTCCATCCAGCCATTATCTACACCACTTCGTCCATTAAGAGTCTCAGGGAAGCTGGAGAATAACCCAGCATTTAGCAGGTGAGAGTCAGGAACACCTGGACAGGTAGGCAGTCCACTGCAGGGCCAACAGAGAGACAAACAACCACTCACACTCAGTCCTGGACTTTAGAGAGACCCGCTGACCTATCATGTCTATGGACGATGGGAGGAAGCCGGAGAACCCAGAGAGAACCCACACACACACAGGGAAAACATGCAAACCACACAGAAAGACCGCTGTTCCACCCTCCCCCCAGCCGAGGCTCGAACCAGCGAGGCCGTGGTGCTAACCTCCACACCACCGTGCAGCCCTACATCTTCACTGTCATTACATTTTCCCATGTTTTAGGCCTGCTTTCTTTATTTGTACAGTGTCCTTGAGTGACCTGAAAGGCAAGTAAAATGTGTTGTTGTCATTATTATTATTATTACTGTTATTGTTAATGATAATAATAATAATTATAATAATAATAATAATAATTATTATAATAATAAAATAATAATAATAATAGTAATAATAATAATTATAATAATAAAATAATAATAATAATAGTAATAATAATAATAATAATTATAATAAAATAATAATAATAATAGAAATAATAATTATAATAAAATAATAATAATAATAATTATAATAAAATAATAACAATAATAATAGTAATAATAATTATAGTAATAATAATTATAATATAATAATAAAAAAATAAATAAATAATAATAATAATAATTATTATTATTATAATAAAATAATAATAATAGTAATAATAGTAATAATAATTATAATAACATAATAATAATAATAATAATAATAATAGTACTAATATTATAATAAAATAATAATAATAATAATATTAATAATAATAATAGTAATAATCATTATGATATAATAATAATTATTATTATTATTATAATAAAATAATAATAATAGTAATAATAATTATAATAAAATAATAATTATAATAAAATAATAATAATAATAATAATAATAAATATTCATCATAATGTTTTCATAGCAGTTTTTGGAGAAGCCTTTCTTCTCCTCTAATGATGCAGGAGGGCAGTAAATTTAAGGAAAACTGAAACTGGAATTTGAAAGTTCTTCAAGAGAAACTCATACAAAATACCATCCCCTACAGGGAACAGATCCAAACTGGGGCCAGAAACTTGGGGCAAAAGCCCTGAATGGACAAAATCGTCCTGGTGACGTTTAAAGATCCAGTCCGATGTTTAAAGGTTTAAACTTTGGACCAGTTCATTCTCTCTCTGGACCTCAGTATTGATCAGAGTCAGATTAATGGATGAAACCAGGTTTAGCCTGGTTAGCTGGCCCAAATGTTGTCATGCCATTCCGCACTTAGAACTGGGACAGAGACAATGTGAGTAAAAGTCCACATGAACACACATAGGACACACTTTTCTCTCACTTTCACCCAGATTCTGGCCGACTTTTCAATGTCACAAAGTGTTGAAAACAAAAAAACGAGTGAAGAGGCATGAAGGAACGATGGAAGAAAAGACGAGGATGGAGGCAGTCTGGGTCCCACTGGAGAGACCGAGGGCATCATCCAGCTTCTCACAGCTTCCCATGACCAGATTCATTAGTTCATTAGCCAATTAAAGCATCATCTGAAACAAAATACCCTCGACAGAAGGATCAGTAGATCCAGTCTGTGTAGGAGTGAGTTATATTTGGTAGCAGGTAAAAGGCCTGAAGGCCAATGAGCGTCTGTAAAGCAGCTGTTTATGTGCAGAGGTTGGTTTCTACCTGAGGCGGTCTGAAGGACGACCTTGACCTGATATCAGGGTCCAGGGTGTCTGATGCTCACTGATGTGAGTGGGTTGGTATGGCTGCTGGCAGGGACAGAGTGTCCGATGACTCGAGTTTCCATACTGACATCTGTTCCTGCTGCAAACACCTTCAACCAGCCTGGAAGCATCACAGCTGGAGCATGAAGCAGAGGAAGGGCCTTCGTGCTTCATGTATGTGATGCTCTGCTGTTCCAGCCCTTCCTGGCAGCAGTTTCCTGACGATGCTGGACTCTCTCAGAGGAATAATGATCCTGACACGCTGGAGAAATTGCTCAGGAATTGATTGAAAACCATGACTGAGAGTTGAAATTGTTGAATCCACTGAGGCGCCACCTCACAGCCTGCAGGAGTTAATCTGGTGCAGCCTGCAGCACCTTAATCCTTTTCACTAACATACGGTTAAACATCTGATTCACAGATGATACGCAAGTCAGATTTCTTTATGAAGCACGTTTAAAACATCCACAGAACAGTGAAGATTAAAAGCAACACAAAACAGCTCCGTCTGCTCAGATTGATCATTTATTATTGTTTATCTAACACGCAGGAAGGCTGTTTGCACAACTTACATGTGACATACGCTAATCTACAAAGACAGAATACCAGAGGATGGACAGGTGGGCTGGGCTGTCCTTGATAACAGGGACGAGTGAGTTGAAACTGGTTTAAAAGCCGACACTGAAGGAAATCCGGACTGCAGGTCTTCAGCAGTTCCAGCTGCATAGTTTAGGCCTTATTTAGCTTTATTTATCACATTTCACCATAAAAACATCACCATCACTACTATGTTGCTAAGAGACCTCTATTTAGACCTGGACATGATGATGAAGCCACTTCCTGTCAGACTTTCCACCAATCAGAGAGCTTAGATTGACGGTAACGTCCAATCAGGAGCAGCCAAAGATCAACCAGTGAGCAGAAAGTTCTATGTGTGTGTGAAAAAGAAGAAAAATAATGCTCCTCTATGGCTGGAATAAAGCCAAGAAGACGTTTCTGATGCACGGTGGCGCCACAAAGCAGCTGAGCTGGAGTTGGTTTAGTGAGGATAGCAGGTAAATAGTAGCAGGAATAACTGGAAATGAGGAAAGAGTGGGGAAAAACTTATAACTTATAACAGCTAAAACATTTTTTTCTGGAAATAATTAAAGAAGCAAAAGGAAATGATAGAATATTCTGGAAAAACATCCATAAATGAGTTACAAGTAGACAGAGCAATGGATATCTATGGACTTGATACCATATTCCTCAAAAATATAATGAGCATTTCAGAGTGCCAGTCACCACGATAATTAACAGATCGTTCCAGGAAAACACATTTCCAGTATCCTGAAACTGGCCATTGTAACTCCAGTCTACAAATAAGGAGATAAATAAGTCAAGTTGCAGAGCGATAAGTATACTTCCCGTTTCTTCAACGGTTGTGGAGAAAGTTAAAGCTGAGCAGTTGGTAAACTGTCAAACTCCCTCCTGCATCCCATGCCGTTCGGCTTCATGACTAATCATTCATGCTGCTTTTTCCTGAAATCCCTAAACTCCAGTTTGGACATAGGAGAGGTGGTAGGTTCCATCTTCTTGGATTTATGCAAAGCTTTTGACACAGTTAATCCTGCAGTTCTATTATCTAAGTTGACCCATTATCAACTGTCCATGGACACCCTTAGCTGGCTAAAACCCGACCTAGCTGGGCGATCCCAGTGTGCTCATCTAAATGATGCAGTGTCACAGCTTGACATGTGCACCATGGGGGTACCACAAGGCTCTGCTCTGGGGCCACTCCTGTTCAGCCTTCACATCTCTGACCTCCCATTTGTGTGTGAAGATGCTGATGTCCAAATGTATGCTGACGACACAGTCATCTACACACATGGAAGGACTCAGAGGACGTTCTTCTCCAACAGGCAAAACTGCTAAATCTAACCCACTGTAACAGTTATGGGTGAAGCGATTACAAATGTAGATGAGTTCAGATACATAGGCTTTATTTTAGACTCCAGGCTCAGCTTCAAAAACCATATTAAAAGGCTTTGTCATACTTTGGTATACAATTTGGTCAATTAGAATTAGAAACTCACTGACAATAGAATGCAGCATAATTGACATGAATGCATTAATTTGGTCTCATTTATCATTTGATTTATCAAGTTGGTCTCAGGCAAACAAGACAACTATTAAACAGCTGGAATCGCTCTCTAAACAAGCACAGAGGTTCCTGCACAGGAAAACACGATAATATCACCACTGTCACATACTCTCCAAACACAGCATGTTAAACTTTCACAACTACAATTAAAAATGCACATTTATGTTTACTTTTTAAATCTATAATATGGCCCCTCCTCCACTTAACAAGTTCATTAAATTAACATCTGAACAAATGAGTAAAATAACATGATCAGTGCTCAATGGGCAATGTGCCATACCCAGAAGAAGAGCAGCATCGGACAATCAGCATTCTCACCTAAAACAGACTGGAACAAGCTTCCAACAGAATTAAAAAAATGCCAATATTTCAAAATATTCTGCAATATTCTAGCATCTGTTAAAAAAACAGACATGTCAACATTAAGTTCTTCATTTGTCGTGTTTCCCTTGACTAGGAAAAATAAGATAAATGCGTGCAATTTTCTTTGTATTTACTATTTTGGACAATGAGGGAAGCATGTGGCGGGCGGGGCTTAAATAGGCTAAACTTATACTTATTTTATAGTTCTACTAGCTGTTACGTATATATGTGTGTTTGTGTATATATACAGTATATATATATATGTTTCACAGATTTTTAATGTGCTATGTACCCTTTTCCATTTTTCAAATAGGGCTGTCAAATTATTCAAGTTTTTAATCAGGTTAATCGCAGCTTACAAATGAATCTTGATTAATTGCGACTACGCCTGAAATCTGCTTGTTTTTACTGTATCAGCAGAACGAGCCGATGCTACAAATATTTACTGTTAACTGACCTTCTCTAGGATAAACTTCAGATGTCCAAGGGTCAGTAAATGCAGCATGTCATGTACTTCTATATGTTGTTCTGCATCATCTCCACCATGTTCTAGATTAATATGCAGAATTCATATATCATCATCTCACCAACCGTCTCCATGGTGATCATTTCTGTCCTAAAACCAGCAGATGTGACGACTAACATGAGAGGAGAGGGACGAAGCAGCTGCTGCACAAACAGAGAGACTGGGATTAAAAGCTGCTACAGACTGGTTTATACTGGGATTAAAAGCTGCTACAGACTGGTTTATACTGGGATTAAAAGCTGCTACAGACTGGTTTATACTGGGATTAAAAGCTGCTACACACTGGTTTATACTGGGATTAAAAGCTGTTACAGTCTGGTTTATACTGGGATTAAAAGCTGCTACAGACTGGTTTATACTGGGATTAAAAGCTGCTACAGACTGCTTTATACTGGGATTAAAAGCTGCTACAGACTGGTTTATACTGGGATTAAAAGCTGTTACAAACTGTCACAGACCCACAGTATGTGATCCAGAATCCAAATCCAGTGTACGGTCCTGAGGTCAGTAATCCAAGAATCCAATAACAAACAAATCAGCGTTACCAGACAGGGGGCAGGCAGAGACGAAAATCCAGGTCCAGAATAACAAGGTCAAACGGCAGGCAGGCAGGCAGAATTAAAGGCTGGATACGTGCAGGGAAGAACCAAGACGATCTGGCGGAGAGAAGCTGTCACAGGCAGGTATTTAAAGAGCGCTGTACAGGTGAAGCGCATCAACAATCAGTGTGGGGAAAGAGGGTGCATTCAGGGAAGCTGGGACGTCCGATCCTTATCAGACGAACCATGACAGTACCCCCCCCACAAGGGTCGACTCACGACGACCCACCAGGCTGAGCAGGGAAGCGGTGATGGAAACGCGCCCGGAGAGCAGAATCCAAAACAAAACGAGCAGGAACCCAGGAGCGCTCCTCAGGACCATAACCAGCCCAATCCACGAGATACTGCAGCGAGCGGCCCGAGCGACGCGAGCGCAGGATGCGGCGCACAGTGAAGGCCGGCCCACCGTCCACGAACCGGGCGGGAGGAGGGGGTCTGGAGGAGGGCACAAGCGGACAGAAGGAGACAGGCTTGATCCGAGACACATGGAAGGTGGGGTGCACACGCATAGCCCCAGGAAGGCGAAGGCGCACAGCCACGGGGTTGATAACCTTCAAGATGGGAAAAGGCCCCACGAACCGCGGGGCCAACTTCCGACATTCCAGGCGCAGCGCAGGTCCTTGGTGGCCAACCAAACCCTCTGACCCACCTGGTAGGAAGGGGCTGCCCGTCGATGCCGGTTGGCCGCTGCCTGGTAACGCCGGGAAGCCTGCAGGAGCGCGGCGCGCGTGCGCCGCCAGATTCTGTGACAGCGGCGAACCGCCGCGTGCGCAGAGGGAGCCCGTACCTCCGCCTCTTGAGGAGCAAACAGCGGAGGCTGAAAACCGGTGACAACGTGGAAAGGTGAGAGACCCGTGGCCGAGGAGGGCAGGGAATTATGGGCATACTCCACCCACGGCAGAGACCTGGACCAGGTCGAGGGGTCGTCGGAACAGAGGCACCGAAGGCAGGTCTCCAGCGTCTGGTTGGCCCTCTCCGACTGGCCATCCGACTGCGGGTGAAATCCGGAAGACAGACTGACCTTGATACCAAGCAGACGGCAAAACTCGGCCCAAAACTTGGAGGTGAACTGCGGGCCACTGTCGGAAACCACATCCAGGGGAATTCCATGCAGGCGGAACACATGGACAGAAAGAAGGTCAGCTGTTTCCTTAGCTGTGGGCAGTTTGGGGAGAGCAACGAAATGGGCCATCTTAGAAAACCTGTCAATAACAGTCATTATTACAGTCTTGCCATCAGAGGGGGGAAGACCCGTGACGAAGTCCATGGCAATGTGCGACCAGGGACGATGAGGGATGGATAATGGGCGCAGGAGGCCGGCTGAACGTAACCTAGAAGGCTTAGAGCGGGCACAGACAGGGCAGCCGGCCACGAAGCTCCGCACGTCCTGGCGACAGGAAGGCCACCAGAAGCGCTGGGACAGGAGAAACCAGGTACGTGCCACTCCAGGGTGACAGGCCAGGCGAGAAGAGTGGCAGAGAACCAGGGTTTTAGAACGCAGATGAGGTGGTACAAACAGTCGTCCTGCGGGGCAGCCAGTGGGGACGACAGCTCCCGCCTGCGCCTGACTGATCTCGTCCTCCAGCTGAACTCTGTTTACTCCCAGACGTATGTGAGTAGGAAGGATGAAGTCCTCAGCATCATCCGCATCCTCCTCCGGGTGGGTGGTCTGTCGGGAGAGAGCGTCAGGTTTAATGTTTTTTGAACCAGGACGATAAGCCAGAGTAAAACAGAATCTGTTAAAGAAAAGGGCCCAGCGAGCCTGCCGGGGGGTCAGTCTTTTGGCAGTTCTCAGATATTCCAAATTCTTGTGGTCTGTCCAAACCAAAAACGGCTCTGCCGCTCCTTCCAGCCAGTGCTGCCATTCCTGCAATGCCAGTTTGACCGCAAGAAGTTCGCGGTTCCCGATATCATAGTTGCGCTCAGCGGAGGATAGCGTTCTGGAGTAATAGGCGCAGGGATGCAACTTAGAGTCCTCTGAGCTGCGCTGGGAAAGCACCGCTCCCACGCCAGCATCAGATGCGTCGACTTCCACAATGAATTGTCGTTTGGGATCAGGTGTTCGCAGGATGGGGGCCGTGGTGAACAGGGTTTTGAGCTGCTGGAAGGCCGAGTCAGCCTCCGTAGTCCAGTTGTAAGGAGTTCTTACAGACGTTAACTGATGGAGGGGAGAGGCTACAACACTATAATTCTTTATGAACTTGCGGTAAAAATTTGCAAAACCCAGGAATCTTTGAAGTTGCTTACGGTTCTCCGGCGTGGGCCATTCTCTCACCGCCGAGACCTTGGATGGATCCATCTCAACCCCACCTGCAGAAATGACACTCCCCAGGAAGGTGACTGATGGACGGTGAAATTCGCACTTCTCCGCTTTAACAAACAACTGGTGCTGGAGAAGACGCTGTAAAACTGTTCGAACATGAAAAACATGCTCCTCTGGACTGTGGGAAAAAAATCAGGATATCATCCAAATAGACAAAAACAAACTTGTTTAACATGTCCCGTAACACATCGTTGACAAAGGACTGGAAGACAGCAGGTGCATTGATCAGCCCAAAGGGCATTACCAGATACTCGTAGTGTCCCGTAGGGGTGTTGAAAGCCGTTTTCCACTCATCCCCTTCCCGGATGCGGACCAAATGGTAGGCGTTGCGTAGATCCAACTTGGTGAAAATAATGGCTTCCTGTAACAGATCTAGAGCTGTAGACATGAGAGGCAGTGGGTAACGATTTTTCACTGTGATTTCATTAAGACCCCGGTAGTCAATGCATGGACGGAGCGATCCGTCCTTCTTTTCCACAAAGAAAAAACCTGCTCCGGCGGGGGAGGACGAAGGACGGATAAGCTTGGCTGCGAGCGAGTCAGAGATGTACTGTTCCATAGCGACTTTCTCCGGGGCTGACAGAGAGAACAGACGCCCCCTGGGGGGTGTGGTGCCGGGGAGAAGGTCGATGGCGCAGTCATATGGCCGATGTGGAGGCAAAGAGGTAGCCCTGGCTTTATTGAATACCTCTTTCAGGTCATGATAATGTTCCGGCACCTGCGACAGACAGGGGTAGCTGGTTTCCTCTGCCTCGGGTGTGAAACTGACTGTAGGAGGAAAAGAACGGAGACAGGAGGTTAAACAGTTCGTATCCCAATTGATAATTCTGCCATCACGCCAGTCAATGTGAGGGTTATGGATTTGTAGCCAGGTAATGCCAAGAATAACCGGGATCTGGGGGGAATCGATGACAAGGAAGCTGATGTTTTCATGATGACAGGAATCAAAAACCACTGGTACAGGTTCTGTCCTTATGGTAACTCTGTGCAGAAGGTGGTCATCCAAGGCTCGGACCTGTAGTGGTGCCGGCAGGGGAAAGAAGCTCAGGCCCAACTGCTCAGCCACGTTCTTATCAATGAATTCTGAGTCGGAGCCTGAATCAATGAAAACTGATAACGTGTGTTCTTCACCTGCCGCCGTGACCTGGATTTGGAAGACTGGACGAGTGACAGACGGATCCAGTAATGTTCGGCTCAACAAGGTCCGCCCGTTCCCTGCTGAGCCTGCTCTTTTACTGGGAAGGCGCGTACGAGATGGCCGGACTGACCGCAGTATAAACAAAGTCTTTCTGTTATCCTTCGTGCCCTTTCCGCTTGTGATAACTTGTACCGACCCATCTGCATGGGCTCCGGTTCAGCAGGGGAACTGGCGGCGGCGACAAATCTTTCAGGAATTACTGATGGACCAGGTTTGAGGGGAGATCGGAGGTCGTGTGACGCGCGTGCACGTCCTCTTTCTCTCCGCCTTTCTCTGAGCCGCTGATCGATCCGGATGGAAATATCGATGAGTGCATTCAGATCAGCAGGAGGATCCCGAGCAGCGAGCTCATCCTTTATCCGGTCAGATAAACCATTGTAAAAGGCGTCGAACAGGGCTGAAGCATTCCAGGTACTGTCTGCTGCAATAGTGCGGAAATCGATAGCGTAATCCGTTACTGATCGGTCCGCCTGGGAAACAGAGAACAGAGTCCTGGATGCCTCATGATCGAAACGAATAGGATCGAAGACCCGGCGTAATTCATCTGAAAAGCTCCGGAAGGTGGCAATCGCTGGCGAGTCTCTTTCCCACTCAGCCGTACCCCATAACCTAGCCAATCCAGACAGCAGAGACAAGACATAGGCCACTTTGGCTCGTTCAGTGGGGAATGACAAAGGCTGGAGCTCGAAATGTAGAGAGCATTGAACCAGAAAAGCCCGACACTGACCTGGATCTCCGGAATATCTTTCTGGGGGAGCTACGCGGGGTTCGAACCCTGGATTTACCGTAGGAGGAGACGGTGGTGACTGAGTTGCCCCTGAAACAGACGTTGTTAGGGTTGCGATCCCTTTGGTCAGTGTCTTGACCTGCAAAACCAATTCATTCAACCCCGTTTCCTGTTGGGAGATAGCGCTCTCAACTCTGGCACGCCAATCTCTGGAATCTGATGAGTCCATTGTTTTGGCCAGATCGTTCTGTCACAGACCCACAGATAGGACTCAAAGTGTCAGAGCTCCAGAGATTGGGTAAAAAGTGGTTTATTGGACAGTAAGAATTTGCAATGGTGTTCAATCCGGTCTTGCAGGGTCAGCTCTTCTGTGGGGTATGAGAACAGGGGTAAGTAGGCAGAAAGTCAGTGGCAATGATGTGGGATGATGTTACTCCACGTACCAGGTGTAGTTGGGTTGTCGGGGAGAACGGAAAAAGCAGAACCGGAAGATTCAGCAAGGAGTCCGTTGGGTGGGTTGATAACTGCTGAGTAGAGAACAGGTTAGTGAGGGAATAACTTGGCGGGGTCAGGGAATCCAAATGACAGAAGCGGGGCTTCTGAAAATCTCCGTCAAGGCAGAGAAGATAAGTCCGTGATCCAGAATCCAAATCCAGTGTACGGTCCTGAGGTCAGTAATCCAAGAATCCAATAACAAACAAATCAGCGTTACCAGACAGGGGGCAGGCAGAGACGAAAATCCAGGTCCAGAATAACAAGGTCAAACGGCAGGCAGGCAGGCAGAATTAAAGGCTGGATACGTGCAGGGAAGAACCAAGACGATCTGGCGGAGAGAAGCTGTCACAGGCAGGTATTTAAAGAGCGCTGTACAGGTGAAGCGCATCAACAATCAGTGTGGGGAAAGAGGGTGCATTCAGGGAAGCTGGGACGTCCGATCCTTATCAGACGAACCATGACAACAAACTGGTTTATACTGGGATTAAAAGCTGCTATAGACTGGTTTATACTGGGATTAAAAGCTGTGACAAACTGGTTTATACTGGGATTAAAAGCTGCTACAGACTGGTTTATACTGGGATTAAAAGCTGCTACACACTGGTTTATATTGGGATTAAAAGCTGTTACATGCTGGTTTATACTGGGATTAAAAGCTGTTACAGACTGGTTTATACTGGGATTAAAAGCTGCTACAGACTGGTTTATACTGGGATTAAAAGCTGCTACACACTGGTTTATACTGGGATTAAAAGCTGCTACAGACTGGTTTATACTGGGATTAAAAGCTGCTACAGACTGCTTTATACTGGGATTAAAAGCTGCTACAGACTGGTTTATACTGGGATTAAAAGCTGTTACAAACTGGTTTATACTGGGATTAAAAGCTGCTATAGACTGGTTTATACTGGGATTAAAAGCTGTGACAAACTGGTTTATACTGGGATTAAAAGCTGCTACAGACTGGTTTATACTGGGATTAAAAGCTGCTACACACTGGTTTATATTGGGATTAAAAGCTGTTACATGCTGGTTTATACTGGGATTAAAAGCTGCTACAGACTGGTTTATACTGGGATTAAAAGCTGCTACACTGGTTTATACTGGGATTAAAAGCTGCTACAGACTGGTTTATACTGGGATTAAAAGCTGCTACAGACTGGTTTATACTCGGATTAAAAGCTGTTACAGACTGGTTTATACTGGGATTAAAAGCTGCTACAGACTAGGTTTATACTGGGATTAAAAGCTGCTACAGACTGGTTTATACTGGGATTAAAAGCTGTTACAAAATGGTTTATACTGGGATTAAAAGCTGCTACAGACTGGTTTATACTAGGGATTAAAAGCTGCTACAAACTGGTTTATACTGGGATTAAAAGCTGTTACAAACTGGTTTATACTGGGATTAAAAGCTGTTACAAACTGGTTTATACTGGGATTAAAAGCTGTTACAAACTGGTTTCTACTGGGATTAAAAGCTGCTACACACTGGTTTATACTGGGATTAAAAGCGGTTACAAACTGGTTTATACTGGGATTAAAAGCTGCTACACACTGGTTTATACTGGGATTAAAAGCTGCTACAGACTGGTTTATACTGGGATTAAAAGCTGCTACAGACTGGTTTATACTGGGATTAAAAGCTGTTACATGCTGGTTTATATTGTGATTAAAAGCTGTTACAGACTGGTTTATACTGGGATTAAAAGCTGTTACACAGTGGTTTATACTGGGATTAAAAGCTGCTACAGACTGGTTTATACTGGGATTAAAAGCTGTTACAAGACTGGTTTATACTGGGATTAAAAGCTGCTACAGACTGGTTTATACTGGGATTAAAAGCTGCTACAGACTGGTTTATACTGGGATTAAAAGCTGCTACAAACTGGTTTATAGTGGGATTAAAAGCTGCTACAGACTGGTTTATACTGGGATTAAAAGCTGCTACAGACTGGTTTATACTGGGATTAAAAGCTGCTACAGACTGGGTTTATACTGGGATTAAAAGCTGCTACAGACTGCTTTATACTGGGATTAAAAGCTACTACAGACTGGTTTATACTGGGATTAAAAGCTGTTACAAACTGGTTTATACTGGGATTAAAAGCTGCTATAGACTGGTTTATACTGGGATTAAAAGCTGTGACAAACTGGTTTATACTGGGATTAAAAGCTGCTACAGACTGGTTTATACTGGGATTAAAAGCTGCTACACACTGGTTTATACTGGGATTAAAAGCTGTTACATACTGGTTTATACTGGGATTAAAAGCTGTTACAGACTGGTTTATACTGGGATTGAAAAGTTGCTACAACTGGTTTATACTGGGATTAAAAGCTGCTACAGACTGGTTTATACTGGGATTAAAAGCTGCTACAGACTGGTTTATACTGGGATTAAAAGCTGTTACAGACTGGTTTATACTGGGATTAAAAGCTGCTACAGACTAGTTTATACTGGGATTAAAAGCTGCTACAGACTGGTTTATACTGGGATTAAAAGCTGTTACAAACTGGTTTATACTGGGATTAAAAGCTGTTACAAACTGGTTTATACTGGGATTAAAAGCTGTTACAGACTGGTTTATACTGGGATTAAAAGCTGCTACAGACTGGTTTATACTGGGATTAAAAGCTGCTACAGACTGGTTTATACTGGGATTAAAAGCTGCTACAGACTAGTTTATACTCGGATTAAAAGCTGTTACAAACTGGTTTATACTGGGATTAAAATGCTGTTACACACTGGTTTATACTCGGGATTAAAAGCTGTTACAGACTGGTTTATACTGGGATTAAAAGCTGCTACAGACTAGGTTTATACTGGGATTAAAAGCTGCTACAGACTGGTTTATACTGGGATTAAAAGCTGTTACAAACTGGTTTATACTGGGATTAAAAGCTGCTACAGACTGGTTTATACTGGGATTAAAAGCTGCTACAAACTGGTTTATACTGGGATTAAAAGCTGTTACAAACTGGTTTATACTGGGATTAAAAGCTGTTACAAACTGGTTTATACTGGGATTAAAAGCTGCTACACACTGGTTTATACTGGGAATTAAAAGCTGTTACACACTGGTTTTATACTGGGATTAAAAGCTGTTACACACTGGTTTATACTGGGATTAAAAGCTGTTACAAACTGGTTTATACTGGGATTAAAAGCTGCTACAGACTGGTTTATACTGGGATTAAAAGCTGTTACATGACTGGTTTATACTTGTGATTAAAAGCTGTTACAGACTGGTTTATACTGGGATTAAAAGCTGTTACAGACGTGGTTTATACTGGGATTAAAAGCTGCTACAGACTGGTTTATACTGGGATTAAAAGCTGTTACAAACTGGTTTATACTGGGATTAAAAGCTGCTACAGACTGCTTTATACTGGGATTAAAAGCTGCTACAGACTGGTTTATACTGGGATTAAAAGCTGTTACAAACTGGTTTATACTGGGCATTAAAAGCTGCTATAGACTGGTTTATACTGGGATTAAAAGCTGTGACAAACTGGTTTATACTGGGATTAAAAGCTGCTACAGACTGGTTTATACTGGGATTAAAAGCTGCTACACACTGGTTTATATTGGGATTAAAAGCTGTTACAGACTGGTTTATACTGGGATTAAAAGCTGCTACAGACTAGTTTATACTGGGATTAAAAAGCTGCTACAGACTGGTTTATACTGGGATTAAAAGCTGCTATAGACTGGTTTATACTGGGATTAAAAGCTGTGACAAACTGGTTTATACTGGGATTAAAAGCTGCTACAGACTGGTTTATACTGGGATTAAAAGCTGCTACACACTCGGTTTATACTTGGGATTAAAAGCTGTTACATACTGGTTTATACTGGGATTAAAAGCTGTTACAGACTGGTTTATACTGGGATTAAAAGCTGTTACAAACTGGTTTATACTGGGATTAAAAGCTGCTACAGACTGGTTTATACTGGGATTAACCCCGCACACTGGTTTATACTGGGATTAAAAGCTGCTACAGACTGGTTTATACTGGGATTAAAAGCTGCTACAGACTGGTTTATACTGGGATTAAAAGCTGTTACATGCTGGTTTATACTGGGATTAAAAGCTGCTACAGACTGGTTTATACTGGGATTAAAAGCTGTTACAGACTGGTTTATACTGGGATTAAAAGCTGCTACAGACTGGTTTATACTGGGATTAAAAGCTGTTACAGACTGGTTTATACTGGGATATAAAGCTGCTACAGACTGGTTTATACTGGGATTAAAAGCTGCTACAGACTGGTTTATACTGGGATTAAAAGCTGTTACAAACTGGTTTATACTGGGATTAAAAGCTGCTACACACTGGTTTATACTGGGATTAAAAGCTGTTACAAACTGGTTTATACTGGGATTAAAAGCTGCTACAGACTAGTTTATACTGGGATTAAAAGCTGCTACAGACTGGTTTATACTGGGATTAAAAGCTGCTACACACTGGTTTATATGGGATTAAAAGCTGTTACATGCTGGTTTATACTGGGATTAAAAGCTGTTACAGACTGGTTTATACTGGGATTAAAAGCTGCTACAGACTGGTTTATACTGGGATTAAAAGCTGCTACAGACTGGTTTATACTGGGATTAAAAGCTGCTACAGACTGGTTTATACTGGGATTAAAAGCTGCTACAGACTGCTTTATACTGGGATTAAAAGCTGCTACAGACTGGTTTATACTGGGATTAAAAGCTGTTACAAACTGGTTTATACTGGGATTAAAAGCTGCTATAGACTGGTTTATACTGGGATTAAAAGCTGTGACAAACTGGTTTATACTGGGATTAAAAGCTGCTACAGACTGGTTTATACTGGGATTAAAAGCTGCTACACACTGGTTTATATTGGGATTAAAAGCTGTTACATGCTGGTTTATACTGGGATTAAAAGCTGTTACAGACTGGTTTATACTGGGATTAAAAGCTGCTACACTGGTTTATACTGGGATTAAAAGCTGCTACAGACTGGTTTATACTGGGATTAAAAGCTGCTACAGACTGGTTTATACTCGGATTAAAAGCTGTTACAGACTGGTTTATACTGGGATTAAAAGCTGCTACAGACTAGTTTATACTGGGATTAAAAGCTGCTACAGACTGGTTTATACTGGGATTAAAAGCTGTTACAAAATGGTTTATACTGGGATTAAAAGCTGCTACAGACTGGTTTATACTAGGATTAAAAGCTGCTACAAACTGGTTTATACTGGGATTAAAAGCTGTTACAAACTGGTTTATACTGGGATTAAAAGCTGTTACAAACTGGTTTATACTGGGATTAAAAGCTGTTACAAACTGGTTTCTACTGGGATTAAAAGCTGCTACACACTGGTTTATACTGGGATTAAAAGCGGTTACAAACTGGTTTATACTGGGATTAAAAGCTGCTACACACTGGTTTATACTGGGATTAAAAGCTGTTACAAACTGGTTTATACTGGGATTAAAAGCTGCTACAGACTGGTTTATACTGGGATTAAAAGCTGTTACATGCTGGTTTATATTGTGATTAAAAGCTGTTACAGACTGGTTTATACTGGGATTAAAAGCTGTTACACAGTGGTTTATACTGGGATTAAAAGCTGCTACAGACTGGTTTATACTGGGATTAAAAGCTGTTACAAACTGGTTTATACTGGGATTAAAAGCTGCTACAGACTGCTTTATACTGGGATTAAAAGCTGCTACAGACTGGTTTATACTGGGATTAAAAGCTGTTACAAACTGGTTTATAGTGGGATTAAAAGCTGCTACAGACTGGTTTATACTGGGATTAAAAGCTGCTACAGACTGGTTTATACTGGGATTAAAAGCTGCTACAGACTGGGTTATACTGGGATTAAAAGCTGCTACAGACTGCTTTATACTGGGATTAAAAGCTACTACAGACTGGTTTATACTGGGATTAAAAGCTGTTACAAACTGGTTTATACTGGGATTAAAAGCTGCTATAGACTGGTTTATACTGGGATTAAAAGCTGTGACAAACTGGTTTATACTGGGATTAAAAGCTGCTACAGACTGGTTTATACTGGGATTAAAAGCTGCTACACACTGGTTTATATTGGGATTAAAAGCTGTTACATGCTGGTTTATACTGGGATTAAAAGCTGTTACAGACTGGTTTATACTGGGATTGAAAGCTGCTACACTGGTTTATACTGGGATTAAAAGCTGCTACAGACTGGTTTATACTGGGATTAAAAGCTGCTACAGACTGGTTTATACTGGGATTAAAAGCTGTTACAGACTGGTTTATACTGGGATTAAAAGCTGCTACAGACTAGTTTATACTGGGATTAAAAGCTGCTACAGACTGGTTTATACTGGGATTAAAAGCTGTTACAAACTGGTTTATACTGGGATTAAAAGCTGTTACAAACTGGTTTATACTCGGATTAAAAGCTGTTACAGACTGGTTTATACTGGGATTAAAAGCTGCTACAGACTAGTTTATACTGGGATTAAAAGCTGCTACAGACTGGTTTATACTGGGATTAAAAGCTGCTACAGACTAGTTTATACTCGGATTAAAAGCTGTTACAAACTGGTTTATACTGGGATTAAATGCTGTTACACACTGGTTTATACTCGGATTAAAAGCTGTTACAGACTGGTTTATACTGGGATTAAAAGCTGCTACAGACTAGTTTATACTGGGATTAAAAGCTGCTACAGACTGGTTTATACTGGGATTAAAAGCTGTTACAAACTGGTTTATACTGGGATTAAAAGCTGCTACAGACTGGTTTATACTAGGATTAAAAGCTGCTACAAACTGGTTTATACTGGGATTAAAAGCTGTTACAAACTGGTTTATACTGGGATTAAAAGCTGTTACAAACTGGTTTATACTGGGATTAAAAGCTGCTACACACTGGTTTATACTGGGAATAAAAGCTGTTACACACTGGTTTTTACTGGGATTAAAAGCTGTTACACACTGGTTTATACTGGGATTAAAAGCTGTTACAAACTGGTTTATACTGGGATTAAAAGCTGCTACAGACTGGTTTATACTGGGATTAAAAGCTGTTACATGCTGGTTTATATTGTGAGTAAAAGCTGTTACAGACTGGTTTATACTGGGATTAAAAGCTGTTACAGAGTGGTTTATACTGGGATTAAAAGCTGCTACAGACTGGTTTATACTGGGATTAAAAGCTGTTACAAACTGGTTTATACTGGGATTAAAAGCTGCTACAGACTGCTTTATACTGGGATTAAAAGCTGCTACAGACTGGTTTATACTGGGATTAAAAGCTGTTACAAACTGGTTTATACTGGCATTAAAAGCTGCTATAGACTGGTTTATACTGGGATTAAAAGCTGCTACACACTGGTTTATATTGGGATTAAAAGCTGTTACAGACTGGTTTATACTGGGATTAAAAGCTGCTACAGACTAGTTTATACTGGGATTAAAAACTGCTACAGACTGGTTTATACTGGGATTAAAAGCTGCTATAGACTGGTTTATACTGGGATTAAAAGCTGTGACAAACTGGTTTATACTGGGATTAAAAGCTGCTACAGACTGGTTTATACTGGGATTAAAAGCTGCTACACACTCGTTTATATTGGGATTAAAAGCTGTTACAGACTGGTTTATACTGGGATTAAAAGCTGTTACAGACTGGTTTATACTGGGATTAAAAGCTGTTACAAACTGGTTTATACTGGGATTAAAAGCTGCTACAGACTGGTTTATACTGGGATTAAAAGCTGCTACAGACTGGTTTATACTGGGATTAAAAGCTGCTACAGACTGGTTTATACTGGGATTAAAAGCTGCTACAGACTGGTTTATAATGGGATTAAAAGCTGTTACATGCTGGTTTATACTGGGATTAAAAGCTGCTACAGACTGGTTTATACTGGGATTAAAAGCTGTTACAGACTGGTTTATACTGGGATTAAAAGCTGCTACAGACTGGTTTATACTGGGATTAAAAGCTGTTACAGACTGGTTTATACTGGGATATAAGCTGCTACAGACTGGTTTATACTGGGATTAAAAGCTGCTACAGACTGGTTTATACTGGGATTAAAAGCTGTTACAAACTGGTTTATACTGGGATTAAAAGCTGCTACACACTGGTTTATACTGGGATTAAAAGCTGTTACAAACTGGTTTATACTGGGATTAAAAGCTGCTACAGACTGGTTTATACTGGGATTAAAAGCTGCTACAGACTGGTTTATAATGGGATTAAAAGCTGTTACATGCTGGTTTATACTGGGATTAAAAGCTGCTACAGACTGGTTTATACTGGGATTAAAAGCTGTTACAAACTGGTTTATACTGGGATTAAAAGCTGCTACAGACTGGTTTGTACTGGGATTTAAAGCTGCTACAGACTGGTTTATACTGGGATTAAAAGCTGCTACAGACTGGTTTATACTGGGATTAAAAGCTGCTACACACTGGTTTATAATGGGATTAAAAGCTGTTACATGCTGGTTTATACTGGGATTAAAAGCTGCTACAGACTGGTTTATACTGGGATTAAAAGCTGTTACAGACTGGTTTATACTGGGATTAAAAGCTGCTACAGAATGGTTTTATACTGGGATTAAAAGCTGCTACACACTGGTTTATACTGGGATTAAAAGCTGCTACAGACTGGTTTATACTGGGATTAAAAGCTGCTACACACTGGTTTATACTGGGATTAAAAGCTGCTACAGACTGGTTTATACTGGGATTAAAAGCTGCTACACAATGGTTTATACTGGGATTAAAAGCTGCTACAGACTGGTTTATACTGGGATTAAAAGCTGCTACAGACTGGTTTATACTGGGATTAAAAGCTGCTACAGACTGGTTTATACTGGGATTAAAAGCTGCTACAGACTGGTTTATACTGGGATTAAAAGCTGCTACAGACTGGTTTATACTGGGATTAAAAGCTGTTACATGCTGGTTTATACTGGGATTAAAAGCTGCTACAGACTGGTTTATACTGGGATTAAAAGCTGTTACAAACTGGTTTATACTGGGATTAAAAGCTGCTACAGACTGGTTTATACTGGGATTAAAAGCTGCTACAGACTGGTTTTTACTGGGATTAAAAGCTGCTACAGACTGGTTTATACTGGGATTAAAAGCTGCTACAGACTGGTTTATACTGGGATTAAAAGGTGCTACAGACTGGTTTATAATGGGATTAAAAGCTGTTACTTGCTGGTTTATACTAGGATTAAAAGCTGCTACAGACTGGTTTATACTGGGATTAAAAGCTGCCACAGACTGGTTTATACTGGGATTAAAAGCTGTTACATGCTGGTTTATACTGGGATTAAAAGCTGCTACAGACTGGTTTATACTGGGATTAAAAGCTGTCACAAACTGGTTTATACTGGGATTAAAAGCTGCTACAGACTGGTTTATACTGGGATTAAAAGCTGCTACAGACTGGTTTATACTGGGATTAAAAGCTGCTACAGACTGGTTTATACTGGGATTAAAAGCTGTTACAGACTGGTTTATACTGGGATTAAAAGCTGCTACACACTGGTTTATACTGGGATTAAAAGCTGCTACAGACTGGTTTTTACTGGGATTAAAAGCTGCTACACACTGGTTTATACTGGGATTAAAAGCTGCTACAGACTGGTTTATACTGGGATTAAAAGCTGCTACAGACTGGTTTATACTGGGATTAAAAGCTGCTACAGACTGGTTTATACTGGGATTAAAAGCTGCTACAGACTGGTTTATACTGGGATTAAAAGCTGCTACAGACTGGTTTATACTGGGATTAAAAGCTGCTACAGACTGGTTTATACTGGGATTAAAAGCTGTTACATGCTGGTTTATACTGGGATTAAAAGCTGCTACAGACTGGTTTATACTGGGATTAAAAGCTGTTACAAACTGGTTTATACTGGGATTATAAACTGCTACAGACTGGTTTATACTGGGATTAAAAGCTGCTACAGACTGGTTTTTACTGGGATTAAAAGCTGCTACAGACTGGTTTATACTGGGATTAAAAGCTGCTACAGACTGGTTTATACTGGGATTAAAAGGTGCTACAGACTGGTTTATAATGGGATTAAAAGCTGTTACATGCTGGTTTATACTGGGATTAAAAGCTGCTACAGACTGGTTTATACTGGGATTAAAAGCTGTTACAAACTGGTTTATACTGGGATTAAAAGCTGCTACAGACTGGTTTATATTGGGATTAAAAGCTGCTACAGACTGGTTTTTACTGGGATTAAAAGCTGCTACAGACTGGTTTATACTGGGATTAAAAGCTGCTACAGACTGGTTTATACTGGGATTAAAAGGTGCTACAGACTGGTTTATAATGGGATTAAAAGCTGTTACATGCTGGTTTATACTAGGATTAAAAGCTGCTACAGACTGGTTTATACTGGGATTAAAAGCTGCTACAGACTGGTTTATACTGGGATTAAAAGCTGTTACATGCTGGTTTATACTGGGATTAAAAGCTGCTACAGACTGGTTTATACTGGGATTAAAAGCTGTTACAAACTGGTTTATACTGGGATTAAAAGCTGCTACAGACTGGTTTATACTGGGATTAAAAGCTGCTACAGACTGGTTTTTACTGGGATTAAAAGCTGCTACACACTGGTTTATACTGGGATAAAAGCTGCTACAGACTGGTTTATACTGGGATTAAAAGCTGCTACACACTGGTTTATACTGGGATTAAAAGCTGTTACAAACTGGTTTATACTGGGATTAAAAGCTGCTACAGACTGGTTTATACTGGGATTAAAAGCTGCTACAGACTGGTTTTTACTGGGATTAAAAGCTGCTACACACTGGTTTATACTGGGATAAAAGCTGCTACAGACTGGTTTATACTGGGATTAAAAGCTGCTACACACTGGTTTATACTGGGATTAAAAGCTGCTACAGACTGGTTTTTACTGGGATTAAAAGCTGCTACACACTGGTTTATACTGGGATTAAAAGCTGCTACAGACTGGTTTATACTGGGATTAAAAGCTGCTACACACTGGTTTATACTGGGATTAAAAGCTGCTACAGACTGGTTTATACTGGGATTAAAAGCTGCTACAGACTGGTTTATACTGGGATTAAAAGCTGCTACAGACTGGTTTATACTGGGATTAAAAGCTGCTACACACTGGTTTATACTGGGATTAAAAGCTGTTACATGCTGGTTTATACTGGGATTAAAAGCTGCTACAGACTGGTTTATACTGGGATTAAAAGCTGTTGCAAACTGGTTTATACTGGGATTAAAAGCTGCTACAGACTGGTTTATACTGGGATTAAAAGCTGCTACAGACTGGTTTTTACTGGGATTCAAAGCTGCTACAGACTGGTTTATACTGGGATTAAAAGGTGCTACAGACTGGTTTATAATGGGATTAAAAGCTGTTACATGCTGGTTTATACTGGGATTAAAAGCTGCTACAGACTGGTTTATACTGGGATTAAAAGCTGTTACAAACTGGTTTATACTGGGATTAAAAGCTGCTACAGACTGGTTTATACTGGGATTAAAAGCTGCTACAGACTGGTTTTTACTGGGATTAAAAGCTGCTACAGACTGGTTTATACTGGGATTAAAAGCTGCTACAGACTGGTTTATACTGGGATTAAAAGCTGCTACAGATTGGTTTATACTAGGATTAAAATCTGTTACAGACTGGTTTATACTGGGATTAAAAGCTGCTACAGATTGGTTTAGATAATAAAAGCAACCCAGGTGGAACAATAGAACGAGCTGGCTGGGAGATAAAAAGGTAAAGCTGCAGTCGTCTTTTCATCACAGAGATGTAATCAGGTTTCAACTGTCTACAGCCTGAGTTTTAAAGCTTGACAATGAGTCAGTAGGAGCAGACGTCTCCCCTGACCGGCTACAGGATGTAAAACTGGCTCAGCTACGAGTGCGATGCTACAGCTGCCTGGATTAATAAAGTCCTTTATGGCCAGGCTGCGGAATCCAATTCAAATATATAAAGCACTCCTATATATCCAGCTTAATATTCAGTCTTTTCCACTCTGTGCTGTAAGTCCAGAGCGCTGGCTTTAATGTTGAGATGGTTTCTTAAACCTATGAACTCGCTCACCTAAAAGTTAAATACCACTTCACGCAGGAAGAAGGTAAAGTCCAGCCGTTTTATCCTTCTTTGATGCTCTGTAATTCCAGAGCGATAACTCTGGGCTGGAACCAGCTGAACGAACAGAGGGTGGAGGATGCAGCCTTCCCTCACCCACCCTGTTATAAATACTAGAGCACACAGTTAATTACATGTAATCCAGCACTGAGCAGCATCTACTCTGCTAATTGTTGCTGCCATCGTCACACAAATGCTTTTTAACCCTGGTGGCAGAATTCTGCAAAACAGTTTCAGCTTCTTGTTTTAATTTATTTGGAAAGATGAACGATAAATAATTCTCAGAAATTTCCTGTAATTACTGTTTGCTAGGATGGGGTGTATTTGTTTTTTTTTATATATCAGATCTGGTCTGAGACTGCAGCAAACAGAGCTGAACCCTTCCTTCGGACAGTAACATCAAACTCACTTCTCTTTTCATTTAAATTTAGTTCTTTTTCCCTTCTGAATCCCATCTTAAGCTCCTTTTAATCCCTCCACTCTCCTGAAGTCATTCAGACCATAATAATGCATCTAATTATTCTTCTTAATTTGTTTTCCCTGAAAGGAAAACATCTGAAAAAAAGAAAAGAAGTTACAGCTGACACATTTTCATTATTCAGCTCACGTCTCTCATATTTAGTACATTTTCCCAAATATGGAAATTCACTTCAAACATTGTTAATATAACCATTAACCACATATTTAAATGTCAGTTATATATCAAATATATTTAGATTACAACTTTATACATGTGGTTAACAGTTATATGAATGTTCACTTGTAGTCAAAGTGTCTCCATAATTCCCGTCTGCAGCCTCTGGTTCTCTGACACAAAGGCCAATGCCTCCTAAATCATCCCGATCTGGATAAAAAAGAGGCTGAAGTTTCTCCAACTGGAGCTTTAATCTCTGGAATAAACAAGCACCTCATTAATCAGCATGTGTGTTGATTAGCAGCTGCAGCGTCTGCAGACGTGTTCATCAGCACATGCACAGAAATAAGTCAGCTGTGTCCACACGAGTCCTGTTAAACGACACGCATGCAGCGACGTCATAATGCTGCTAAAGTTTTAGATACTTATGCATCATTACATGCAGGAATGACAACGTTATGCAACACAAGATGCATGTTAGCAGAAAATGAGTTCACTTTCAGTCTGACTGAGACGACTCAAAGGAGGAGGCTACAAAGATAAAGAAATCTGAAGTTTCTTTTGTTATTCAAACTTTCTAAATGGCCTGGACATTGCACAAAGTCTGCTGACTGACAACCTGGGATGCTGTCAAGTGTAAAAGCAGCACCAGTATAATGAGAAAAAAGAAAAGAAATTCCAGTTTGGACGTTTAAGAGGAAACATCACCTTTAATTTCTACTCCTGGAAGAGTGACAAAGTCCTCATCTAAGCCCAAATATTCCTCTCATTCACCACATATGGCGCTCGTGAACCAATCAGTTCTTTTGAGCGACTCTTTTAAATGAACGTTGGGATCCGAGTCGGAGCTGTGAGCCTTTATTTTACAAATTAAGCAGGTTTACAGGTTTTATGTTTATAGCTGTTTTTATGGAAGTTGATTGTAGCTGCTTAGTTTTTTGTTGCATCACAAAGTTTTTTGGTGAGAGAAATTCCAAACCAGTGATCTGACTGTCCGGACACAGAGTCAGGGAGACACAGAGACATGGAAACACGGAGACAGGGAGACACGGAGTCAGGGAGACACAGAGACATGGAAACACGGAGACAGGGAGACACGGAGTCAGGGAGACACAGAGACATGGAAACACGGAGACACGGAGACAGGGAGACACAGAGACACGGAAACACGGAGACACAGAGACACGGAAACACGGGGACACAGAGACACGGAAACACGGAGACACGGAGACACAGAGACATGGAGACACAGACACACGGAGACAGGGAGACACGGAAACACAGAGACAGGGAGACACGGAAACACGGAGACACGGAAACACGGAGACAGGGAGACACAGAGACATGGAAACACGGAGACAGGGAGACACGGAGTCAGGGAGACACAGAGACATGGAAACACGGAGACACGGAGACAGGGAGACACAGAGACACGGAAACACGGAGACACGGAGACAGGGAGACACAGAGACACGGAAACACGGGGACACAGAGACACGGAGACACGGAGACACAGAGACATGGAGACACAGACACACGGAGACAGGGAGACACGGAAACACAGAGACAGGGAGACACGGAAACACGGAGACACGGAAACACGGAGACAGGGAGACACAGAGACATGGAAACACGGAGACAGGGAGACACGGAGTCAGGGAGACACAGAGACATGGAAACACGGAGACAGGGAGACACGGAGTCAGGGAGACACAGAGACATGGAAACACGGAGACACGGAGACAGGGAGACACAGAGACACGGAAACACGGAGACACGGAGACAGGGAGACACAGAGACACGGAAACACAGGGACACAGAGACACGGAGACACGGAGACACAGAGACATGGAGACACAGACACACGGAGACAGGGAGACACGGAAACACAGAGACAGGGAGACATGGAATCACGGAATCACGGAAACACGGAGACAGGGAGACACAGAGACACGGAAACACGGAGACACGGAAACACGGAGACACGGAAACAGTGGAGACACGGAGTCAGGGAGACACAGAGACACGGAAACACAGAGACACGGAGACAGGGAGACATAGAGACACGGAAACACGGAGACACAGAGACACGGAAACACGGAGACACAGAGACACGGAAACACGGAGACACGGAGACAGGGAGACACGGAGACACTGAGACACGGAGTCAGGGAGACACAGAGACATGGAAACACGAAGACACGGAGACATGGAAACACGGAGACAGGGAGACACAGAGACATAGAGACACGGAGACACGGAGTCAGGGAGACACAGAGATATGGAAACACGGAGACACGGAGACACAGAGACACAGAGTCAGGGAGACACAGAGACACGGAAACACAGAGACACGGAAACACGGAGACACTGAGACAGGGAGACACAGAGACACGGAAACACGGAGACACAGAGACACGGAAACACGGAGACACGGAGTCAGGGAGACACAGAGACACGGAAACACGGAGACACGGAGACATGGAAACACGGAGACAGGGAGACATGGAGACACAGAGTCAGGGAGACACAGAGACATGGAAACACGGAGACACGGAGACACAGAGACATGGAGACACGGCGACACGGAGTCAGGGAGACACAGAGATATGGAAACACGGAGACACGGAGACACAGAGACACGGAGTCAGGGAGACACAGAGACACGGAAACACGGAGACAGGGAGACAGGGAGACACAGAGATACGGAAACACGGAGTCAGGGAGACACAGAGACACGGAGTCAGGGAGACACAGAGACACGGAAACACGGAGACACGGAGACATGGAGACACAGAGACACGGAGTCAGGGAGACACAGAGACATGGAAACACGGAGACACGGAAACATGGAGACACAGAGACACGGAGACACGGAGACAGGGAGACACGGAAACATGGAGACACGGAGACACAGAGACATGGAAACACGGAGACACAGAGACACGGAGTCAGGGAGACACAGAGACACGGAAACACGGAGACAGGGAGACACAGAGACACGGAGACAGGGAGACACAGAGACATGGAAACACGGAGACACGGAAACACGGAGACAGGGAGACACAGAGACACAGAGTCAGGGAGACACAGAGACATGGAAACACGGAGACACTGAGAAATGGAAACACGGAGACACGGACATACAGAGACATGGAGACAGGGAGACACGGAAACATGGAGACATGGAGACAGGGAGACACGGAGACACAGAGACACTGAAACACGGAGACACGGAGACACGGAGACACGGAGTCAGGGAGACACAGAGACATGGAAACACAGAGACAGGGAGACACGGAGGCACAGAGACACGGAAACACGGAGACACAGAGACACGGAGACACGGAGTCAGGGAGACACAGACATGGAAACACGGAGACACGGAAACACGGAGATACGGAGACAGGGAGACACAGAGACACGGAGACAGGGAGACAGGGAGACACGGAAACACGGAGACATGGAGACACGGAGTCAGGGAGACACAGAGACATGGAAACACGGAGACACGGAGACACAGAGACATGGAAACACGGAGACAGGGAGACACAGAGACACAGAGACATGGAAACACGGAGACAGGGAGACACAGAGACATGGAGACACGGAGACAGGGAGACACGGAGACACAGAAACACGGATGATTATAATGGAAACACAAGCCAAATGAAATCATGACCAATATTCCAGAATAATTCTCACCACCAGAGTAAATATTGGAGTTGAATTATTCTGATTTAAATCTGACCTAACTGTTACCCCAGATTAAATTCTAATTAAATCAGTTTTAAAAATGAAGTTTTGAAAGGCTCTTTGAAGGGAATGACTCCTTAAGATCTGGCTGTCTTCAGAGAGCCATGAATCCCATCAGTACTGGGTTCATACTGGGCAGGTAAAATAAACCTGGACACACTGGGCGTCACCACAGAGCCAACGAGCTGAATATCAGCGACTGAAAGGGCATCCAAGTGAGCAGGAGGCGGCTTCTCCGTACGACCAAGCCCAGTCCTCGGTACAAGACCAGCTCAGTGTGAACAGGAATCTGTGAGCTTTAAACCTGAAACGCTTCCATCATTGGAGTGATGAGCCAACGATGATTCGGCCGGCTAACCCGTCCCAATAATAGTGTGATCCTGTAGAATTACACTGAAATCACCATGGTTACAAACATCTCACCAATCATCAACAATAAGGAGGGAAAGATCTGTGTCACAAAATGACTGACAGCTGTTGTTGACCAATCCAGAAGATTGTGGTTTTTAATGAGAAACGTTTCCAAAGGACAGAAGGAAACCTAGTTTTTAACTAAATGTGTTTTCTTTGTTACCCTGTCCTGCCCAGCATCAGGACAGCAGAATGATGGTCCCTGAACTCATCTACTCTGCCAGGAAGAGCCTTTTGGAGATGGGTACTAAATGGGGCTTTATCTTTATAAAAATACGTCTTTGAGCCAAGGCAGCAAAGGAAAAGGCATAATCCAGGACCATGTTAAACGTGAAGCAGAATTTCAGCCATAGCGAGATGAAACCTTTCGTGCTTTCAGCGGAGGAGTTATACAGGCTGTCGGGTTAAATATTATTACAGGTTTTGTTTACCTGGTTGTTAATCGTTTATTGTCTTAAGCACTTGGAATCACCTGTCTTTGAATGGTACCTTGCAAATGAACTCGCCTTGTTTGAACTGTGTTTGGTAAAAAGTGGTTTTAATGAGCTTTTAGCTGCAATTCTGGACTTTCTGTGGATACACAGTTAGTGATGTAGTAAATTAGTCCTCAACCTTCAAAGTTTCTGCCATGCACACGACTGCTGCTCTGTACGAACCACCAACATTACGGCTCCAGCCTTTGCAGGAACCGGATATAAACGTTTCCCTGATGACGTATCACGTAACACAAGCTAACACAAGGAAGCTAATCTTCACAACACCAGATTCTGACATGATCATGGGATGTCTGGGTTTGGGTTCTGTTTACGTTCTATTATGATCATGTTTTAGTTTAGTCATGATTTTGGTTTATAGTTCCCGTTAGAATCTTGGTTCATGTGTTTGTCATGTTTAGTTTAGTTTCCTGTTGGTAGCTTTCCCTCATGTGCTCTGTGTTCTGTTCCCGCCTCATTAGTTCACCTGGTCTGATCACCCACTGACTTCACCTGCTCCGGATTATTCCCACTCTGTATAAATACCCCATGGTTTTCAGTTGTGGTTGTCAGATCCTTTTGGTTAACTCCCTGTCATGTGTGGTTCCCTGTCCTGCGTTTTGAAAACAAACCTTTTTACCTGCATATAGGTCCTCACCTCCGCCGCCATTCGTGACAGATTCCTTCATCTGCATTCTGCACAACAGCACAAAAGTGGCCCCATATTTCTGTTCAGAGTGAATCTTGGCTGCAGGGCTAATTTATATTCTCACCAAAAATCCATACCTGAAGCCGTCTTGACTCGACAGTGTCCTGCTTCTGTCTCAGAGATACGAGGCCAGCGGACAGATGTCAGCTCCGCTCTCGCTTGGCGAACGACACCAAGCGTGAACTTCAGTCAGGTCGGATCCCTTCATTCTCTTCATTTTGCCTCCGTCTTTGTCTGCTTGTCTCCATCATCTTCCTCCAAAGGAAGAACCGAAGGAGTCAGCGTCCTGGGGGACAGAAACTCAAGTTGAATTACATCCTTTTCCAATGTGGACTTTTCACAAGGAGTCTGTGTCTGAGCCTCGGGTTGACCTGTCAGCATTTCTGATGAGACAAAGTTCTTCTGATGTCCGAATACCTGCTGAAAATATCATATCAATCAGGAAGTATAATAAGTGGGAACATCTCCTTTCAACTTGAAAATGTAATGAGACCTTTGTAATGAGGGCATTCTTTGTTTTATTATGCACTGATATTTCTACCACACATTAGTGTTGCTCATTAATAAACCCTCTACAGGTGTAGTCTTTCCTGTCCATGAAATGAGACAGAGAGGTGCAGAGCCAGGGGGCGGAAATACTGATTGGACACCTCCTATGATTGACAGGTAAGTTGTGGACAGAAACATCTTCCCAGACCTGCATGGATCACAAGTATCACTACACCATTTTGAAGTAGTTTCCTAATTATTCATCCTTTAGAAATATTGACATGTGGCTGCACGTCTAGAGATTTAGTTCCTGTGCAGGTACAACTAATGTTATGTAAGGCTCTGATGTTAGCATGGAGCTGCATAGCAGTGCTAATCTAGTTCTATGCTAGCACTGAGTCCAGGTCAGAGTCCAGATCAGAGTCCAGACTTAACCCTGAGAAGCAGCATTTCGTGGGATGAAACTTCACCAGTAGAAACTTTGACATCCAGGAAAAAACATTTGTCCTCATGCTCCGTTTCTGTTAACAGATCCAGACTGTTGTTTTAATTTAGTTATTTAATGACTTGTTTTCATAATGATTTTACACACGACTTTTTTTTCTCTTAATGGTATTTTATGTACTTTTTAATGCCTCCTCTGAAGCCCGCGGTGATGCTTATGTTTCATGTGAAGCACTTTGAATGGTCTTGTACATGAATGTGATATAGAAATAAACCTGCCTCGCCTTGTTTATTATACTGTGTATAACTATCACATTACTTTTTGATGAGGTCCAACATGTCCCTGATGGTGGTGAAAAGATGTCCTTCTCCTCCTGGGTCTCAGCCTGTCACCGGATCACATGCAGGCCGAGTTTCTATCCAAACCCGTCTCTGCACCGCTGCCCTCGTCCATGTTTGTCAAAATTACTCCTGTTATATTTACGCTGCTCTGATGCTCGATCAGTGGTGGAGAAAGGAGACGATGAGACAATGTGAGGGAGTTGTAGAGGAAAGAATTACATGCCGTAGCTTCATAATTACAAGGTTCCAGCCGGGTTCACTGATAGCTCAGAGATAATGAGCATTAAAGCTTTAACCTTCAGTACACCAGGACAGAAGGAACTTTTTAATCCTTGTCTTTACCCTCCTCCACAGAAATGACACAACAAAAACGACACCAGAAACTCAGGGAATAGTTTTATATATATTGTATTTTTAAAACTACTCAAACTTCATGCAGCTCTTTAAATGATTAATTTTGTGCAACATTCAGTTTCAGGTTTGTCTGCCAACAGATAACAGATGTAAATTAGCTGCCAGGCTAACTCTGTGCACATTTACATGTAGTACTTTTGTACTAATGTTCATTAATGTGCAATCTGTCCCCTTCTGAAATGTTTAATAAATAAATAAAAAAATACTGAAATCTGTCAAATACTCCAATTTGACCTAAATGTACCAGAATTCTAGTTCTCCACAGTCTGAGGTCTGAGCAACAATCTGGTCACAGAAACAAGTGAAGTTATTTTCTGCATGATGTCTAAAAGAAAGAGAAGGTATGTGTGATGTTTGTTCTTTGAATATGCAGATTTTCTCAGTGACGCGAGCCCTGTCGACGGCTAATCCAGCTCCATCTTCGTCCTACCTGTACTCTGAGATCACTCCAAGCAGGAGAAGTCTTGTCTCCACTCTTGTTCTTCCTCTACCTCTTTCTTTTCCTCCGATAATGTCTTCTTGTAACCCCAAAAAAGTTCATAATGTCTATAATTTTCTATAGCTGAGTTAGTTCTCATGTTATCAGACACTTTGTTTTATCATGAGTCTACCTGACATGTTTCAACGGTCGTCTTTCATCTTCATCAGAGGTGTCACGGGATGGTGTGTGACGTGTAAAAGGCAAACAACAGCAGAAATAAAAAGCTAAAATAAAATAGATAAAATAGAAATAAAGTTCCAGTGTGGGGAATTAACAGCTGTTCTGATAAAAGGCAGCAAATAGAAAAGTTTTAACTTTGATGTAAAACTGCTGAGTCAGCAGACCTGCAGGTTTCTGGGAGTTTGTTCCACATGTGAGGAGCATAAACGCTGAACGCTGCCTCTCCAAGTTTAGTTCTGACTCTGGGAATAGAAAGTAGACCTGACCCTGATGACCTGAGGGATCTGGTTGGTCCATAACGAACCAGAAGATCCTGAATGGATTCTGGTCCTAAACCATTTAGGTCTTTGTAAACTAACAGCAGGAAGCCAGTGTAAAGATCTGAGGACTGGAGTTCTAGGATCTACTTTCCTGGTCTTAGTGAGGACTGGAGTTCTAGGATCTACTTTCCTGGTCTTAAGGCTCTTTCCGACTGTAGGAACCTTTTGTAGTTCCTATAACCTTTTCAGGAACCAGGCCGTTTTTTTCGCGCATTCCGACATATAGGAACTAGGGACCAAAGCCCTCAGTTCCTAGAACCATTTTAGTTCCTGCTCCGAGGCAGGGTCTGAGCGGGGTTCTATAGGAACCCTCATGACGTAGGTGTTTGGTGACTGGTAGCTACGCCTCTTGCCAGATTTCTGCATTTTGTGTCCCCGCCACGTTTAAAAAACATGGTTGCACATACGGACAAAAACAACAACAGCAAGCGATAAATGGACCGACGAGGAGGTCGAAGCTCTTCTGACCGTCTACGCCACAGAGGATTTTCAGAGAGGTTTTGAAGGTTCGCAGCGAAATATAAAAATATTCCTGATGATCAGCTCTCAGTCAGAGAACGCGGGATAACGCGAAGCAGCGCACGTAGAAAACTCACACAACACTACAAATAAATTAAGGACCACGACAACCGGAGCGGGACGAACCGAAAAAACAGTAAATTGGACAGCTTGTACCACCGACATGTTTACTCGGGCAACGCCGCAGCAAATGACTCCTGCGTGCGGCAGGAAAAGCCAGTGTGATATGCAGAGCATATACACACATGTACATAGTTATTTTTGCTCTGCTGTATTCACTATAAAAAATAAATGACTTTGTAAAGAGTCTGAAGTATTCAGTTTGTGTCTGTTAGATGTGCTTTGGCCACATCTATAAAATATTAGCTAATAAAAATATTGAGTAGTTATTAACTTATCACAGCTATGAAATATTAAATAATCCATCTTTGGTCGCTACATTTTAAGTCTTATCCTGGGTGTAAATTACATTAGTTTATCAACTTTATAATATGCTCCATGTCACAGAACGAAGTTTATCATGTTTAACCAAGATCTGACACAAATTACACACCTGTAAACATTTCACCACCTCTTTTTATATTTTTACCTTCATCTACGCTAAATCTGTGTGAGTATGTCCTCATAATTCTAAACCATAACTCAGTCACAACCAGCCCTTCACTGACGGATTTCTCCTCCACCTTTCTACTGATGATTCCATAAAACACACAAAGCTAAAGCAGATGATGAGATCTTTATTTTACACATAACACAAAAAAAAAGAAAAAAAATTAAATGAAATGATGCATTTTTTTGGAACATTTTCTCTTTAAATGTGTACATCATGTATACATGTATGTTCTATCTGTCAAACTTCCAGAACATGATGCTTATTATGAAGAGGTGTGTAGTGATTAGCTGGAAGGCAGGAGGTAAAGCATCCAGGCTGTTCTCCATCTCCTTCAGTATCTGCAGCAGGTGGTTGTGTCCATCCTCTCCAGTGCAGCTTCAGGCGGCCACAGATGTATTGAAATGTCTCCCTGGACATACAGAAATTCTCTATCTACTGCTCATCGGTAAAATTGAGAACAACCTTTTCCCACTAGTTATCAGCTTTGCTCCGGACCAGCCCGACGGTGAGGAGGTTCAATGAGCTGCAGCAACGTCTGAAACACAGAACACGAGTTACAATAAACCCGCCGTCTGAAATGTTTACCCATAAGACACGTATACAATCGGCACATGTTTAATAAGTTAAACTTACACGTCGTCTCCTTTGTCTGCGGCGTATCTTCTGCCGCTGGATTCTTCCTCTTCTGACTTTCAGGAGCCTTCCAGCCTCGACGTGAGATGCCTGATTTTATCGTCCATCAGTAACATCTCCATCAAGCAGAGCATGAACACGACGATCTCTTCCTTCTCCATATTAGCTTGCCGTGTTGTTTTGTTTTTAGTGGGTTTTGTTTTGTTGTTATGTGGCGCTAAAGTCACACGTCACTGTCGCAGAAGTATGCGTCACATTGGTCCTGCTACCGCCCCCAACTCATGTACGAATGCAACAAGGAACAGTTCCCCTGGAGAAGGGCCGTTCTTAGAACTAGGACAGTTATTAGAACTGCGTTCTTAGAACTTCCCTGTCGGAATGCGCCTTTAGTGAGGACTGGAGTTCTAGGATCTACTTCCCTGGTCTTAGTGAGGACTGGAGTTCTAGGATCTACTTTCCTGGTCTTAGTGAGGACTGGAGTTCTAGGATCTACTTCCCTGGTCTTAGTGAAGACTGGAGCAACAGCGTTCTGGACTAACTGCAGGTGTCTGACGGACTTTTTAGGGAGACCTGTGAGGACAGCATTACAGTAGTCCAGTCTACTAAAGATAAATGTGGACCAGTTTTTCTAAATCCTGCTGAGTCATCAGGCCTTTAATCCACCAGATGTTCTTTAAGGGATAACAGGCCGACTTCACAGCTGTCTTAATATAACTGCTAAAATCCAGGTCTGAGTCCAGGACTGCTCCCAGGTCTGAGTCCAGGACTACTCCCAGGTTTCTGGCTTGGTTGGTAGTTTTGAACTTTGCTGTTTGAAGCTGAGAACTGACTTTTAATCTTTCTTCTTTGGCTCCAAAAACTTATTTCGGTTTAGTCTTCATGTAACTGAAGGAAGTTCTGGAACATCCGATCTTTAATCTGATTCATGCAGGTGATCAGAGTCTGGATCGGACTGTAGTCTCCTGGTGAGATGGATAAGTAGATGTGTGTGTCATCAGCATAACTGGTAACAGGTTTAGTTGTTTCCATAATGTGAGCGAGTGGCAGTATGTAGATGTTGAACAGCAGTGGCTCCAGGATGGAGCCTTGGGGAACTCCACAGGTTATTTTGGTTCGCTCAGATTTATAGTTACCTATAGACACAAAGTAGTCCCTGTCTTTTAAACAGGACTCAAACCAGTTAACTGCAGAGTCAGAAAGTCCAGCCCAGTTTTCCAGCCAGTCTAGTGAGATGTTCTGGTGGACCAAGTCAAATGCAGCACTGAGATCCAGCAGCACCAGGACTGAAATGTTCCTGCTATCTGTGCTCAGGCGGATGTCATTAAAGACCTGAACTAGAGCATCTCAGTGCTGTGGTGGGGCTGAAAACCTGACTGGTTGATATCAGAACAGGTATTTAGTGTCAGGAAGTTGTGTAGCTGCTGGAAGACAGCTTTTTCTAGAACCTGACTAAGAAAAGGGAGGTTTGATATTGGCCTGTAGCTGCTCATGAGGAACGAGTCCAGGTTTTTCTTTTTCAGTAGTAGCTTGATGACGGCTGTTTTTAGGGTCTGAGGGAAGACGCCTGAAAGCAGAGACGTGTTTATAACCTGGAAGATATCTAAGGCCATGCATCCTGAAACATTCTTAAAAACCCGGTTGGCAGGACGTCAAGACAGCAAGTGGTGGTTTTCAGATGGACAAGGATCTCATCCAGGTTTTTAGGACTGACTGGAGAAAAGTGTGTCCTGGTGTTCATGTCTCTGAGTGGACACAGGGACATATGTCCTCCCCTGGCATGGAAGCACTGACTGACTGCCTGGTTTTCTGGATGTAGTCAGTAAAGTCAGAAGCAAACTCATTTCAGGCCCGGTTGGATAGAAGTTCTGGGTTACTGACCAGGAGGATCAGTTAGCCTGTTAACAGTAACGAACAAGGCTCGAGCTTTATTGCTGTTTTTAGCAATGATGTCAGAAAGAAAGATGGTCTGAATTTCTCAGCTCCAGGTTAGAAATCCTCAGTCTCTCTTTACAGATCTCATAGTGAACCTGCAGCTTTGTTTTCCACCACCTGCGTTCAGCTTTTCCACTTTCTGGTTTTCCAGCTCTTACCAGAGTGGCATTTTTCCATGGAGTCAGTGAGAGCAAAGACATCAATAATGCAGTAATTTTACCACTGAAATTATCCACGAGCTCATCAGCTGAAGGGCGGGGGAGGGGTGATGGAGAAAAAGCTGGTAGAAACATTTCAGTGGGATTTTCACCAATGTACTGGTTCTTGATAACCTCTGTTTGGGCTTTTTTGATGACAATAACAGCATCTCAAAAACAACCCAGGAATGATCAGACAGAGCAACATCCATCAGCACAACCTGGAAATATTCAAACCTTTAGAGACGACCAGATCCAGATAGGGTCCTCTGGTCCACATGCTGAGTTAGACCCAAGTTATCAAGAACACAGTCCTTTGGTCACTCCATGATCCAGGTTCTCAGCATGAATGTTGGAATCACCAACAATAACGACACCGTCAGATTCGACAGATTACTGACAGCAGTTCAGAACGTCATCAGAAACGCTGCTCAGTGTTTAGGTGGCCTGTGTATGTCAAGGACCACCACACGAGAGGGGAGGTCATCTGGAGAGACACAAAGTTTTTTATAAGAGATCTTCTGCATTGGGGGGAGTCAAAGCAAACGGCCCTCCTCCACCTTTCTGATGTGATCTAGCTCCACACACAGAGCTGAAGTCTGGAGGGGTTGCTTCTATAAGAACAAGCATTTTCTCTGTCTAACCAGCTTTCTGGTAAAAACTAGACATTAACTTTGTGCTTTGTAATAAAATCATTGATTAAAATGTTTTTCCAGCCAGAGACCTGACATTTAGCAAAGCTAGCTTCAATGTACTAAAAACATTACCTGTCCAGGTGTTATTCTGGGCAGGCTGGGGCTGATGAGGAATGAACACAAGATGTGATAAATTTATAGAATGTATTGGGTGAATCTGGCTTCTCTGAACATTTATCAGTCTTTTTGTTGCCTATTAAAAGAGGGATAAAGGAAACTACCTGCATGTTGGGCCCAGCTTATCCTGGAGAGCCATGAGTACCCACATAGCTGCAGCCCGGACCAGCACAGATCCATCAGATGCTGGGCTGTTATCAGGCTGGAAACAGATTAGGAGTTTGGTTTTTGACGTGGAGGGAGGGGAGGTGGGCGCTGGAGCTGGGACGACTAGTCAGAGCTCACTGGGGGACTGGTGGGGGAGGATGAAGTGGGATGTTTCGGGGTGAAAAATGGGACTGGGGCATGGGGTCAGTTTGGTCGCAAGCTTCATCTGGGAGGTGAAGTTCAGGAGGGGTGGGGAGGATGGGGAGAGGGAGGGTGACCTGGATGGGGTATTATGAGATGAAGGGGGTGGATTCTTGCTGAGAGCTTTGGTGGTTTCTTCAGGAGGGGCTGAGGTGGTTTTTCTCCAGGTTTCCTCTAGACTCTGTCTTATGTTGTTTTGGTCTCTCTTGTCTGTTGTCTTTGTCGGATGGAACAGAGTCTGTTCAGAAAATAAACCAGGTTGGAGGTAAGCAGCCTCACTCCTGCCTGTTCAGCCAGAATCCATCTGTCTTTAAAAAAAAGAAAAAAAAAGTGCCTGCGATCCCAGTAGAAGCTGAAATTGTCTATGAAATGAACTGGATGTGTGGTATACACAGCCGACAGCCATGTATTCAGACTAAAGAACCTGATGAATCTCTCCACTCCTCTGATGGGAGGGAGAGGCCACTGATGAATATCCGGGCAGCCAGACAGCTGATCATTTCCAGCAGTTTAGTAGTACGCTTTCCACACGTTTCTCACGTCTTTCACACCGAAGTCACCAACAACCAGAGTCTGAGGCCCAGCCGTCTGCTTTTACTTTCTGAGTTGTTCTTTGGCCTGATTCTGGTGTGTAGGGAGATTCCATCCCGGTCATCAGATGTAGATCCAGAATCCTGCAGCAGTGGAGCAAACCTGTTCTGTAGTTGCGTGTCCGGTTGTTGTCGAGAAGATTTGTAAGTTTTTCTTTTTGACAACTGGCCATGACTGTGTCTTGCTAGGGAGAGGTGTGGAGGAGGTGCTTGGTCTGGATGGCAGATCAGGCCAGCCGGTCGAGTTGCTAATCTCATCTTACTGGGCTCTGCCTGTTACTCGTCCTCCCATTTCCCTGTGAGATGATTTACTCTTTGGCTTGGCACCAAGAGCATTCCAGGGAGGACTTTCAGTGAAAGCGTTATTACTTTCTACACTGTCCTCCTGTTTCTTTCCAGCCATGTTTGTGCTAATTAGCTGTGTGTTAGCAAGGTCTTGTCCACTGTTAATGGTAACGTATCATTTCTACACAAACCATTCACTTCCACATTCACCTGGAGCCATTGAAATTCTTTTTTTTTTTTTACAGCATGCTGATCTTCTGTATAAGTTTGTAATAGTCATCTGAAGAGAAGGGAGGTATCTTGAAAGAGAAAGAGGGAAACTTTCTCCTCTTGGAGATCTCATTTACCACCTGGTATGGACTGATAGATACTGGCATGACTGTGTTAATGTCATCGTCAAGTCTTTGCTTAGTTCTCGAACTGCCATCTGATTCAGTGTTTGAGGGTTCAGAGGATCTAGAAATCTCTTGAAAAGTTCAGACTTGGCTTTTAGGACATACCATTAGAAATAGCAACACACTCATGACCCTGTGCAAGGTACAAAATGAGCATTGTGGACATAATGAGTCTAAATATGACGCAACTTTGTCCCTGATGAGGAGGAGAAAAATGTTCTCCTTCCTTTGACTCATTAGTCACTGCCATGTTTCTGCATAGTATGTAAATACTCTCCTCCTTGCTTTCTCCCCTAACTTACCCAAACTGATTTATTTAAGCACCTGGTTTAACCTGCAGAGGAAAACACACAGGTTCTGCTATACTGACCAGCAACAATCAAGACCAACAAAACCAGATGTGGACAGTTTAATATAGATCTGTGTGAGTAATTAACAAAGAAAAACACACAAGATCTAAGGTGCAATATTCTGAATTCATCAGATGTGATGCACACAGTACCAGCTTAGCCAACAAACAGGGAACTGGGATGAGAAAACAGCCGTCATCTCCCGAAATCCCAGTCTGATCATAAAAAAATCATTTTGAAAAGCTGAAATTATGCCATTTGTCTGGAAATGAAGAACCTTTTGTCTCTTTTTATCACTTGTGTTTTGTCCTCCGTCTTCCTGCCTTTAACCCAAAAATTTACATCATTACACCCTCATCACTTCTTAAACGTTATGTAGAGGATAAAAAGGCTGCAGGAGGAGATGTGATGAGGATGGATTCTTTCTACAGAAGTCTTGTAACAAACACTGGAGCTCATCTGACAGACGGCATAAAAAGCAAGCTGCACTATGAAACATAACTTGGTTTAACAGAATTTAGTGGATATAAATTTTAATCTAATTATTAAAACAGATTAAATGAATGTTGGAGAACAAAAGGCTGAATAAATGATCACATGATTAAGGTGAACATGTGAAAAAGGTGGACAATGCTGTTGACTTCTCTTAGCAACCAATTAGAGGCAGTTCATTCTCTCTACTTTGGCAACTTACAGAAAATTCACATGTGGTCACACATTCCACATGTGAAGCACATTTTACAAACACAAACCCCTCCACACATGCTTCACGTTCTTCACATGGTTGAAAACCATGTGGTTCACATGTTCTCATTTGAGTCACATTAAAATGTTTTAAAACCAGATGTTTGCACATGTTCTTCACATGTGGATCACATACAAAATAAAACCGAGACGACAGTGATCCAGGATGATTTCTGAGCCCCTCTTCACCATCAGGCCTCCATCATGTTTTTACCTGGACTGACCCCAGCATGGCTCCAGATGTTGCATCCTCCCCACGAGTGATTGGCTGGAGCTCCGTTTTCCCCTGGAGCTCAGCTGTGCATCGGTCTGCTGTGCATTCATGCTTTAAGACAGAGTGGAACATAGACCACAGGGACGTTTTTATCCGACTCCGGATGATGGCAACACGTTTTCTCATGGGATGATTCATTTGTTTACCTCCAAATAGAAGTCATGTACACACAAACTGGAGTCAGACTTCAGGAATTCACACCAATCAGGTCATTTTCTTTTCAGGAAAATGTTAACTCTTTAAGATGAAACAGGGAAATGTTTTATATCCATGAATATTTAGCTGTAACAGCAGAAAATGGGATGGATGAATTTTAACCCTTTAAAGCCCAACTCATACAAAATAATTGAGAGAAGTTTTTCTTTTTTAATCTGCAGTCTTTATTTGGCCAATTAACAACATATAGAAAGATCCATCCATCCATTTTCTGACACTTATCCGTGTTCGGGTCGTGGGGGCAGCTGCCTAAGCAGGGAAACCCAGACTTCCCTCTCCCGGCCACATTCACCAGCTCATCCGGAGGGATCCCGAGGCGTTCCCAGGCCAGCTAAGAGATGTAGTCCATCCAGCGTGTCCTGGGTCTTCTTTGGGGCCTCTTTCTGGTGGGACGTGCCCGGAACACCTCACCAGGGAGGCGTCCAGGAGGCATCCTAACCAGATGCCCGAGCCACCTCATCTGGCTCCTCTCGATGTGGAGGAGCAGCAACTCTACTCTGAGCCCCTCCCGGATCACCAAGCTTCTCACCCTAGGTAGGTAGGTAGGTAGGGATGGATGGATGGATGGATGGATGGATGGATAGATAGATAGATAGATCAAAAATCAACTGCACAGCTTCTTTTTTTTTTTTTCCCCACGTGACACAGAAGTTCTCTCTGTGTTCGTGGTGTCGACTGATCATCATGATTAATCCATCCAGAATAAAGTATTTTCATTAGCAAGATGAAAATGATTAGTAGACCTGTATCTGTACCGATCAGCTGGACTGAAAGTTTCTGGTTGGACTACAGTTTCCTGGATGTTCGCTGCACTTTAACATGAGCCGAGTTGTTGGTTTAGCCCCCAGATTTGAATTTTTTTTGGGTGGGATTTATCAGAGGAATGGAGGAGAGATCAGTGGCTTAGCCAGCTCTGTCTGAACCAGCTGATCACCATGGCAACTGATGCTCACTGCTGCTATGAAGAAGGTTCTGTTGTTGAAAATGAATAAATATAAAGCTCCATTTGCTCCTGATAATCCTCCAGACTGCTCCTCTAGATATTATTATACAAATATTAATTTAACGTCTTTTACTGTTTGTTTCAGGATATCGTGTTGAGGATGGTCCAGAAAGAAAAACTCCCCTCGCTTACCATCTGCATGATGAAAACTGAAGCATAGATTGTGTCACATCTGTACACCACTGGCCAGAAATACCGCAGCCAGAACAGACTAAGAAAACTGCCCTATGTTTTCTTTCTACTGAGTGATGGTCAGATCACACAACCGATGTTTTCTAAAATTCTTGAAAAAACCGTTTCAACTCAACTCTGTCTATTTTGGAGCAGAACTCATGGGAAGGGTTGCAGTCAGGATTTAGACCTGGTGAAGGTTAGCAATGATCTCATGGCCTCAGATAACAGACTCCTGTCTGGACTCGTCCTGTTGTTCTGGTTCAGAGGCTTGAACACGTTACCGGCTGTGGAGAACACAGATTATCCTGGAATACTGAAGTAGTTCCAGATGGAATTTACTGCATTCTGTAAATGATGTGTCATCATACTCCACACGCTTGCTTTTACAGAGGGCATTTCAGTTAGTGCTGCGTACACGTACGGCCATCTTGGTGTGGTTCTTCTAAAGGGTAAATGCTCTGTACTTATACTTATATACTTATACTTGTACGCTTTTACCCAAAGCGCTTTACATGTACATCATGTAAGGAGTATAAATACACAGAGGAACTACCTAGACACAGGTGAGATGAATGAACATCAGAGCAGGTGAACTAACGAGCAGGAACCAGGAACAACACAGAACATAAAACCCAGAACGTGACGGCAAACCAGGAACATAAACCAGGAACACATGAAACAACATAAACATGACATCGTCGAACAAACTCCACTTTTTGCTTTGAGGACAGTGACGTCTCATTGGGCAGAGCACTGTTAAAAAATGGCGTGGCCCCTTTAAGAGCGAGCCACACGGGGAGACATCATGCACTTCTGCAGGTTCTCCAAGATTTGGTATCGATCCGATAAATTTTAAATATTTATTGGAGTTGTGGTGGACCTAAAATTAAAACATAGTGAAAGCTGTTTCTGACTACTTTTGGATGTCTAGGTGGATTTAGATCTATATGAAAACGTCTTAGATTTTCTATAAGTTAGGAGCATGTTTATTATTCTGAATAAATTTCCATGTTCGTGCAGGTTGTCAGTCAAACAAAAATCATCCAGTGGCGAGGGACAGATCGGTTTGAGCTGATGGTGCTGGTAAATAAAGAGGAAGGATGGATTTTAAATTCCTAGGATTTAATGTTCTAATCAGCTCATCAGATAACAGCAGGAATAAAATTCCTGTTTTTAATCATTTCATTTTGCATTGTGTTTGAAAATATCTGCAGCGTGAAAGAAGCAACAGAACTTCCCACCTCATCGGACAGTCGGGCTTTTTTCGGGTCTGGTCGGGATGTGCATTTTGGCTGCAGACCTTCAAAATAAGATGCAAGTTATTTTTCAGTTGGTTCCAGCAGACAAAAAATTTAATAAAACATTAGAATTAGAAAAGGCGTGCCGGCACAAAAACTGTCAAGCCAGATGTGTGATTTTTCCTACAAACAGCACATTTTTTCCACATTGTTTTGTTTAGCAGATGGCAATGGGCGGATCTAGGGGTGGGTCCAGGGTGGGCCAGTTCTGCCCTGACAGCAGGCTTGGACCCCTCTGTTGCCCCCCTGCTGAGGGGAGAATCTGAGGTTTTTGTGACTGGCTTCAGCTGTAGTTAACAGAACTAAACAGTTTCTTTATCATTAATTTGAAGCAGAGACGAGATGCTGAGATGGAGAACCGAGATGTTCACATACTTTTAATTAGTCATATCTTGAAAATACAGTTGTAATTAAATTGCTGTAATAAAATCACCTTGATTGGAGTAAATTCTGAAATCCTTGAAGGCTCTTTGTTGTGTTATTTACTCATGAATGTGCCTCTCCAACCAAACAGCTGGCCCCAGCCCGGTTCCCCCTCTAACGCTGGTCTAGAACCGCCCCTGCATGGCGAGAATCCCAAACTGATAGTCAGCAGCCAATACCAGTCCTACCGCCACCTGCTGGTCCAGAAAGAAAGTGTAACACGATGCTGTTTCCCTACACTTGAGTATATTCGCACATTTCATCTGCGTCAGCTACGCCGACCCGACCTGACCCCAACGCCGCGTGAGTGTAACTCCAGCTTTAGAGCGACCAGTGAACCGAACCCACGCACACACGGGGAGAACATGCACACCCCACACAGAAATTAATTTACATTTTAATATATTACATATTTATGTTAATTTCTTACAGAAAAAAATCCACTTATTTAATGCATTTAGCATAAATAAACACATTTAATAAAGTTAGACTAAACATCTGGCAAACGTCCCGACGGCACAAAGAAAAACAATTTGACTAAAAAAGGAAAAAAAGGACATTTATTTATGACCTGAGCGGATTTTAAGAAGCTTTGTTCATGAGACAATGAGAGCCGAGGGGATTTATTTACTCTAAATCCTCCGTTATCTGCCGTCTTCTGTCAGAGAGTAAGTTATACTGAAACAGGGCCGTTCAGTGAGTAATTACAACGAACTGGTGTGTCTGTAAGTTGGTTTGTCCTTGAGTGTGAAACAAAAAGGTAAGATTAAGAATCGGAAGATGAATATCTCCACAGCAACAGATCCAAGGCTGCTTTCTTCTCTCTCAGGGACACAATTATTTTAAAGCCCTCGCTGGCGTCTGGAGATGAAACCAATCCTACCGGTTTGCCTTTAGATCCGACACAGCTCACAATGACGGACAATCAGAGAAGTGATGATAGCAGAGTCGACTGGACGGAAAGTTGAGTCCAAATCACAGAAAAAACTATTTGTTGCTGTCTCTTGTTAAAATATCCTGTGCTCATTAAGCCTTCGACACCTGTTGTCATATACATGTGCTTTTTGGCCTTTATTTATTCTATTTCTTTAGATCTAATTTTATTAATTTATTTGTTTATTTTCACTTAGTTTTAAAATGAATAATACACATGCCAGACGCGGACGTGCACATAGCTCAGTGTGCACTTGCGGACCAGATACTGTGCATGGAGCGGACATACCCGGACTCTCTCATCATTGTTCTTGGGGACTTTAATAAAGCCAACTTGAGCCAAGAACTTCCCAAATATAAGCAGTACATTAAATGCCCGACCAGAGAGGAGAACACATTGGACCACTGTTACAGCACGATAAGCAGAGCTTATCACGCAGTGCCCCGCGCTGCACTCGGTCTTTCTGATCACGAAATGATCCACCTGATCCCCGCGTACAGGCAGAGGCTGAAACTCTCCAAACCTGTAGTGAGGACAATAAAACAGTGGACCAGCGAGGCTGTGGAGGAGCTTCGCACGTGTTTGGAGACTACAGACTGGGACTCAATGAGGGCTGCCACGGACAGTTTGGATGAGCATACGGACACTGTGACCTCATATATCCACTTCTGCGAGGACAGCATTATACCATCACACACCAGGGTGAGTTATAACAATGACAAACCCTGGTTTACTCCTAAACTCAAACAGCTGTGGCTAGAAAAGAGGGAGGCCTTCAGGAGTGGGAACAAAGACTGCTACAAAGAGGCTAAATACAGGTTTAGCAGGGAAGTGGACACTGCTAGATCACAGCACTCTGAGAATATGCGACAGGAAATCTCAGAGAACGACCCAGCCTCAGCGTGGAGAAGACTTGGGCAAATGACCAACTACAAGCCCAAACCCCCCCACTCCACTGACGACCTGCGAACAGCCAACCTCTTAAATGGATTCTACTGTCGCTTTGATGGACCATCAGGCAGCCCTCACACCTCCACCAGCCCCAGTCCCAACAACAACAAAGACTCTTACCCCCCCTCCTACCCCGCCTCAGAGGAGAATGCATCATCAAGGACTTCCACAACGCCCCCCTCCTTCCCCACCCCCACAACCTTTTCCATTGGGGAAGAGCAGGTGAAGAAGCAGTTCGAACGTGTGAACCCCCGGAAAGCCCCCGGCCCAGACGGTGTCTCTCCAGCCACCTTGAGACACTGTGCAAACGAGCTGGCCCCAGTGTTTACGGACATTTTCAGTGCCTCACTGGAGGCGTGTCACGTGCCGGACTGCTTCAAAAATTCCACTATAGTTCCTGTCCCCAAGAAGCCAAGGATCACTGGACTTAATGACTACAGACCTGTGGCACTGACCTCTGTGGTCATGAAGTCATTTGAGCGCCTGGTTCTGTCCCACCTCAAATCCCTCACGGCCCCCCTCCTGGATCCCCTGCAGTTCGCCTACAGAGCCAACAGGTCTGTAGACGACGCCATCAACATAGCCCTGCACTTCATCCTGCAGCATCTGGACTCACCGGGAACCTACGCCAGGATCCTGTTCGTGGACTTCAGCTCTGCCTTCAATACCATCCTCCCAGACCTCCTCCAAAACAAGCTGTCCCGGATGAATGTGCCTGATCCCATCTGCAGGTGGATCACTGACTTCCTGACGGACAGGAGGCAGCACGTGAGGCTGGGGAAGAACATCTCGGCCTCCCGGACCATCAGCACTGGCACCCCCCAAGGCTGTGTACTTTCTCCTATGCTCTCCTCCCTGTACACCAACTGCTGCACCTCGAGCCACCAGTCTGTCAAACTTATTAAGTTTGCGGACGACACCACCGTTATTGGACTCATCTCTGACGGGGATGAGTCTGCCTACAGGATGGAGGTTGAACGTCTGGTGTCCTGGTGCAGCCACAACAACCTGGAGCTGAACGCCCAGAAGACAGTGGAGATTATTGTGAACTTTAGGAAGCACACAGCCCCACTCCCCTCCATCATCCTGACTGACATCCCCATCACCACTGTGGACTCATTCCGCTTCCTGGGTACCACCATCACCCAGGACCTCAAGTGGGGGCCCACCATCACCTCTGTCATCAAGAAGGCCCAGCAGAGGATGTACTTCCTGAGGCAGTTGAAGAAATTCAACCTGCCAACAAAGACAATGGTGCAGTTCTACACAGCCATCATCGAGTCCATCCTCACTTCTTCCATCACCGTGTGGTACGCTGGAGCCACCACCAGGGACGTACAGAGGCTACAGCGTATCGTGCGCTCTGCTGAGAAGGTGATCGGCTGTACTCTCCCATCTCTCCAGAACCTGTACGCCTCCAGGACACTGGGCCGTGCTGGCCGGATCGCAGCCGACCCTTCTCATCCTGGTCATGGACTTTTTGAGCCACTCCCCTCAGGCAGGAGGCTACGGTCCATCCGGACCAGAACCTCTCGCCACAAGAAGAGTTTCTACCCCTCTGCTGTTGGACTCATGAACAAGAACTCTAGGCCATAAACGCTCTGTCTCACTCACAGGACCTGTGCTTCATGCAAAAAGAGACAAACATACTAAAGTTACTTTACTGTCACTTTAGCATACTCCCTTCTGGATTATGCTCTGATTCCATACCCATCCTGTATATTTTGTATTTTTGTGTTAAAGTGTAGAGACTTTATTTTGTTTTTAAAATTTTTATTTTACATTTATTGCATGCTTAAACTTATAACTTATATTGTTTTTATGTCTGCACCAAGTACCGCAGCATTTTCCTAATGATGTGAACCTGTTCACTCATATGGCAATAAAAACCTTTCTGATTCTGATTACACTGTGATTACTGAACAAAACTCAGCAAAGTTACAGAAGCATTGTGTAAAAGTAGTTCCTGCACCTTCACTGCTTCTTCCCAGGAATGGACGTCCCAGCAACTTCATCCCAAGATCAGAGCATGAGAAGCTCAGATAAACTGCAAAAACCCTGCAAGCTGCATCTCAGACTCTTCAGGTCCAAGTAGCAGGTCAGATGTTAAAATTCATGAGAGTCCAGCTAGAAAAAGACTGAACCAGTACGGCTTGTTGGGAAGGTTACAGGAGAAGAAAGAACATGTGCTCATAAACTGACTCCTGCAGTCACTGATGGACCATGAACTCCTCTGGATACCAACGTTTTCTAGAGTCGGATGTGAGTCCATCTGTCCGTCAGCTGAAGCCTGGCTGGAACTGTCTCATGCAGCAGAACAAAGATCCCAAATACAGCAGATCTACACCAGAACCAGGTGTTGACCTGGTCCAGTCAGAGTCCAGACCTCATCCTGACTGCAGGAACCAGACCAGCTGGAGGGGGAGGAGGTCTCAGCGTGGTCCAGTCAGAGTCCAGACCTCATCCTGACTGCAGGAACCAGACCAGCGGGAGGGGGAGGAGGTCTCAGCGTGGTCCAGTCAGAGTCCAGACCTCATCCTGACTGAGATGCTGTGGTGGGACCTTCAGATGCTGCAGATCTGGATGAGCTGAAGCAACGTTGGAAAGACGAGTGGAGCAGAATTCCTCCTCCATCATGAGGAAGACTGATGACATCATCCAGGAAACCATGACTGCAGCTTCCTGCTGGAGGCGCTTCTAGAAGCTGCTGAGAAGCTGCTGGTCCTGGAGAGGAAGCAGTTCTTTTACACATCATTTAATTTGTCTTCACTTAGATCTGTGGCAGGATTTAAGTGATTTTCAAACCTCATAAGGGCCAGAGTTTCCCCCCAAGAGATCATGTTTTAAGTGCAGCCTTGACATTCATGTCCATGATAAATGAAGCTGAAACTGCAGCTAGTACTTTGCTCTTGTGTGTAAAAGAAAATATTTTTAATTCTGTGTTGAGAGAAATTCCAACAAAATAGTTTTAAGTGATTACAGATGAAGACAGTTTCATCTCTCCATTACATCCCAGCCTCTCGGTTAAGAGTTATGGAGCCATCAGGGAAGAAGTTGGCATCTTTCACATTCTTATGGTTTTAAGTGATTAAAGAAATCCTGCTCTCCTCCACAAGCTTCAAGTGTGTGTTACAGCCAGTTTACCCATGTGATGCAAACAGGAAACTTTAAAATGCTGGCAGATGAGTAAGAGATGGAGCAGAGGGAGCAGGAGATGTGCCCACACTAAGCCTGTCAATCAGTGCAAGATTAATCACGATTAGTAAATGCTGCGTTTCAAACAGATGCTTACAGATGACACCCCAGCTAAAAGATCCCCAGCACCAGACAGAACCAGGCCTTCAAGAAGGAAAAGTTTCTGTGTGATGTTTGGGGGATTAGATCGCTGGAGAATGATAGGGATGGCTCTGAAGGGCGGGACAGTAAACCTACCACTTGCATCAAACACCAGGGGAGACCAACTCCTCCACCAACAGCACCCTGGAAAGCAGTTTGCAGAATACGGTTTAAAGGTGGAGGCTCACAGCTGCTCTGAGGCATCAGGGAGGGAGGTGCTCTCGGAATGACTCACGTGTGAAGATGAATACCAGAGATTTATGCTGCATGTTCACACATGCACACCTCAGCAGGAAACGATGCACAGCTGAAAACAAGTAAAGGCTCTCAGGGAAACATCTAGCGCAGGGATCCTGGTCCTGGGGGGCCGTGTCCTGCAGGTTTTAGAAGTTTCCCTGCTGCAACACATCTGATTCTTTCTCTTTTTCCATCATGGACACTGCAGCTTTTACAAGTGCAAAGAGTTTTTCTTTCTTTTTTTACTAATACACACATCCAGGACAACGGCTGCGTTAGAGTTGCTACGACCAGCCACTCTGCTAGCTGCTTCTGGATGGATTTAGCCTCCTGCTACATGTACGTAGCCACAGTCAGGTGCTCAGTACTCTGAATTTAGGCCCGTTTATTCCATCATGAAACACCTCGGAGGTGAAACTGCTACTTAGGGGCCAAGTGAAGATTTGATCAGTTTCTTTTAGCAGAAGCATCGAAGTTTAAAAACCTGTTTAAAGTATTCATGTATAAAAATAAGGCACATGCACCCATCCACCCATTTTAGTATTTAATAACAATATATTCGGATATTTTAATATTTTATTCCATATTAATTATATTTTTATATTTTGTTATATTTTAATATTTTATTTAATACTAACCATTTTAATATTTAGTTAATTATAGGGCTGGGCACGTTAACAAATGATTGTGTTTACACATTAATTAACGCTGTTTATTTTTTATTGCACGCAGTTTGGTTTTTTTCTTTCTCCAAACCAGAGGAACCTCATACAGAGGCTGCATCAGGCCTCTTCCTCCATGTCTGGTCCTGCTGCCGCGGTGATGATGGAACCAGGAGAGAGCGGCTTTATTAACACGAAGACATGTTTTCTGTCTGGAACTTAAAAAGAAAAAGAACCGAAGTTTCTCTTTGTCCATCTAAACTCGTGCAGGTGGGCAGAAAGTTGTGATTTTTAGACAGAAAACTGCTTCCAGAAGACAAGAAACAAGTTGGGTTTTTTTTATAAACTAAATGTGGTTTTATCCTGGTGGAAGTTTTGAGGCCAGACTTTTACAAGCGTGCAGCATAAATCGGGTCTTCTTCTGTCTCTGGTTCGGTGAATCTTGGTCATATTAAGATGAAACTTCCAGCTGAGGAGTCGTTTGTTCGTGTTCATGGGGAAACATCATCTGTGTTTACATGTTTTTCAGACTTTGTGTACCTGGTCTTTTAATTATTGTTGTCTTAACTGTGTTTGTTGGTGATAGAAATGGTTTTACTGAGCTGGTAGCTGAGATTCTGGACTTTCTGTGGATACCACACATGTTTATAGTTACATCTACAGACCTGACACTACACCCGGAAACGAGATGTTAACCCTTAACTCCCGGTAGTGGAGGCTGCAGGTGCAGAGGTGAAGCTAAACAGTCAAGCTAAGAATGAAAGTTTAGAGAATTTATATCCAGAAATGTGGATAATGAAGCAGTGAAGGTGCATGGATGGAAGTTATTGTGCATATTGTGAATATTTCTCTCTCCTCACCATCTAGAAGCTGTGAGATTCTCATCCTGCTTTCTGTCTGTTCACCTGATGCTGATATTCATCACAAATTGTTCCTTCTGTGTTTAGAAGGAAGCAGCTTCACAGCTTTAAATCCATCCTGCTGACTTTTTACCTTTTAGTTAGTAAATCCTGAACATTTCATCCTTCTTTCTCATAAATATTGTTTAGTGCAGGAGTCTGCAGCCTTTCCAATCCAAAGAGCCATTTTTCCCTCAGCCAGCTAAATAAAAACTACTTATAGTTTCTGATAAATATCTACTTTAGAAGAACCACATTTTATTTCTATTTTTAGGTTTTAAAATAAAGAAAACATAAAAATTTTGCAGTAGACAGACTTTCTTCTATATGTGATGTAGACGTTTGTGGAAAATGATGGGAAAAGAAGCACATAGTTACTAACCTAATGACAAGAAAAAAAAAAGATAAAAAACATTCCTGGTACTTTTAACGTCCTCATGTTGTGGAAATTCAATGCAATTATTCCATGAAAAAAACAGAAAAACTGCTAAAAACCTGCATTTGTTATTATTTCTGTATTTAAAAACACGAGTTAGCTCTTTAGCATGTTTAGCTGTGTGTTAGGAGCCGTTGTGGAAGGTCCAGAGGGCCACTTGCTGCTCCGGAGCCGCAGGTTGAACACCCCTGATTTAGTGTTTGTAAACCAAAAGTTTCTTCATATAGCAGTAGGCCTGCTTTTAGAGGAAAAGGACATTTTGCACCTAACAATGGGATTAATCGCACGAACTGTTGTGATTAATTGTGTTAAAAAATGTTAATTCTTTCGCAGCATTAGTCATTTAAATTCAGTTATTTATAAATAATGTTTATTTAGTTGTTAATATTTCATTTATTAAACATTTATTTACTTTTTTATATTATTTATTTGTAGTTTCATATTTAATGAAATATTAAACATTTTAATTTTTCTACTTTATTTAATTCAGTACTAAACATTTTGACTTCCAGCAGCAGCAGCCTCATGGAGAGCTTCTGCTGGAAGAACACCTCAGATCCATCATGTGTCTGCTTCCAGACTCCCACATCCCACCCGGACCGAGCCTGAGCGGCCCACCACGGTCAGGACTTTACAGGATCTACTGATGCCAGGACTTCCCACACACCGTGTCCCAGAAGCTCACATCTGGCTTCGTAGGACAAAGAACTCGATAAGAAAAGTGGTTTGACTTAACCAGACGCAGCTGTGTGGAAACCTGCTCATCTCCTGTAAGAAGAGTTTTGTCCCCGCTGTCACACCACTTCTCTCCAGCACATAATCAGAAATAGGAATTTATTCCAGGCTGTCTCACTCTGTAAAGCACACGCTCGCTGCCTCCATGCAGATAAGGAAGCGCTTCTCTTTTAAATGGAAGCCGCGGCTCGCAGCACTTCCAGGACATTGTGAGTTTCCTCAAAGTAAAGATGATTAAATCACCATCAGGCTGCAGCTCGTCTGTTAAACGTCTTACCACCAGGGGAAAAAAAGAAAAAAAGTCTGGGCATTATCATCTGAAGAGCATCTTTAAATGAGTCTCCTCTTTTTTGGGGATAATGAATTTTTCCTGCAGAGGCTGCAGCAATGCTGGATGGATTTCAATGAGCACAGGACTGACTGGATCAGGCTCTTTCATCTGGAATCAGATCAGTCAATGAAACCACTTCAGTACCAACAAGCCAAATGAAAAAAGGAGCGGTAACGTTGCACCGAGTCACATCCAGCACATAAAAGATCATCTTTATTTCAGCTGTGCGGCTGCAGGAAGACGCCCGACTACCAGACCTGGAGAAAGGCGTCCACATACTGACACACAACCTCTGATTCACACCAGAAACTCAGAGCACGACGGACAACAGATGAACCGAAGAGCCTCCTGGTTGGATTCCAGTAATTCATCTCATTTACAACCTAAAACTTACACTCTGTCTTCCTTCATGGTGCAAGATTTAGAGAAATAAAGAATGTGAATTATTTATAGTTTCCAGCTACAGCTGGAGCAGGTTTTGGTCCATGTAGTGACTCTAGCTCACAGAGGAGGCGGTGTGGACGCCATCCATGCCGTGTCCCTGAAATAAAACCTCTGGACTCAGTCTTCAGCTGCAGTCTGGGTCCTTCTTTATCTCAGTCTGGACGTTCCTGGTAATTAAAGACCAGTTATTCTCCGGTTCAGAACGTTGGCGTTAACTGATGGAAATGTCTCTAACATCACATTAACTACAGAGGTCAGATCTGAGCTGGTGAAACGAGGACATTTAGGGTGGACAGGACTGGGACACAAAGTCAGGATACACCCCGACTCATAGTCTCATAGTCGGGGTGTATCATGCTCACACCCGTGCAAGTGTACGTGCACACGGATCTGGACTCGTTATTCTAGACTTACGTTCACATTAAACTACAAACCCCAGTCCAGCGTTTCTTTTAGCTCACCTGAGGCATCTGTCAGCTCCCATAAACAGCAAATGTCCGGTTAAAGAGGACACGTCCGCGTAAAAGAGGACACGTCCGCGTAAAAGAGGACACGTCCGGGTAAAAGAGGACAAGTCCGCGTAAAAGAGGACACGTCCGCGTAAAAGAGGACACGTCCGCGTAAAAGAGGACACGTCCGAGTAAAAGAGGACAAGTCCGCGTAAAAGAGGACACGTCCGCGTAAAAGAGGACACGTCCGGGTAAAAGAGGACAAGTCCGCGTAAAAGAGGACACGTCCGGGTAAAAGAGGACAAGTCCGCGTAAAAGAGGACACGTCCGCGTAAAAGAGGACACGTCCGGGTAAAAGAGGACAAGTCCGCGTAAAAGAGGACACGTCCGCGTAAAAGAGGACACGTCCGCGTAAAAGAGGACACGTCCGCGTAAAAGAGGACACGTCCGCGTAAAAGAGGACACGTCCGTAAAAGAGGACACGTCCGCGTAAAAGAGGACACGTCCGCGTAAAAGAGGACACGTCCGCGTAAAAGAGGACAAGTCCGCGTAAAATAGGACACGTCTGGGTAAAAGAGGACACGTCCGGGTAAAAGAGGACAAGTCCGCGTAAAAGAGGACACGTCCGGGTAAAAGAGGACAAGTCCGCGTAAAAGAGGACACGTCCGCGTAAAAGAGGACACGTCCGGGTAAAAGAGGACAAGTCCGCGTAAAAGAGGACACGTCCACGTAAAAGAGGACACGTCCGCGTAAAAGAGGACACGTCCGGGTAAAAGAGGACAAGTCCGCGTAAAAGAGGACACGTCCGGGTAAAAGAGGACAAGTCCGCGTAAAAGAGGACACGTCCGCGTAAAAGAGGACACGTCCGCGTAAAAGAGGACACGTCCGGGTAAAAGAGGACAAGTCCGCGTAAAAGAGGACACGTCCGCGTAAAAGAGGACACGTCCGCGTAAAAGAGGACACGTCCGAGTAAAAGAGGACACGTCCATGTAAAAGAGGACACGTCCCAGTAAAAGAGGACACGTCCGCGTAAAAGAGGACACGTCCGCGTAAAAGAGGACACGTCCGGGTAAAAGAGGACACGTCCGGGTAAAAGAGGACAAGTCCGCTTAAAAGAGGACACGTCCGCGTAAAAGAGGACACGTCCGCGTAAAAGAGGACAAGTCCGCGTAAAAGAGGACACGTCCGAGTAAAAGAGGACACGTCCATGTAAAAGAGGACACGTCCATGTAAAAGAGGACACGTCCCAGTAAAAGAGGACACGTCCGCGTAAAAGAGGACACGTCCGCGTAAAAGAGGACACGTCCGCGTAAAAGAGGACAAGTCCGCGTAAAAGAGGACACGTCCGCGTAAAAGAGGACACGTCCGAGTAAAAGAGGACACGTCCACGTAAAAGAGGACACGTCCGCGTAAAAGAGGACAAGTCCGCGTAAAAGAGGACACGTCCGCGTAAAAGACGACACGTCCACGTAAAAGAGGACACGTCCACGTAAAAGAGGACACGTCCCAGTAAAAGAAGACACGTCCGGGTAAAAGAGGACACGTCCACGTAAAAGAGGACACGTCCGAGTAAAAGAGGACACGTCCATGTAAAAGAGGACACGTCCCAGTAAAAGAGGACACGTCCGAGTAAAAGAGGACACGTCCACGTAAAAGAGGACACGTCCCAGTAAAAGAAGACACGTCCGGGTAAAAGAGGACACGTCCACGTAAAAGAGGACACGTCCGAGTAAAAGAGGACACGTCCATGTAAAAGAGGACACGTCCCAGTAAAAGAGGACACATCCCAGTAAAAGAGGACACGTCCGCGTAAAAGAGGACACGTCCACGTAAAAGAGGACACGTCCATGTAAAAGAGGACACATCCCAGTAAAAGAGGACACGTCCGCGTAAAAGAGGACACGTCCACGTAAAAGAGGACACGTCCGGGTAAAAGAGGACACGTCCGAGTAAAAGAGAACACGTCTGAGTAAAAGGGGACATGTCTGGGTAAAAGAGGACACGTCCGAGTAAAAGAGGACACGTCCGAGTAAAAGGGGACATGTCTGGGTAAAAGAGGACATGTTTGGGTAAAAGAGGACACGTCCGCGTAAAAAAGGACACGTCCGCGTAAAAGAGGACACGTCCGCGTAAAAGAGGACACGTCCGGGTAAAAGAGGACACGTCCGAGTAAAAGGGGACACATCCGAGTAAAAGGGGACATGTCTGGGTAAAAGAGGACATGTTTGGGTAAAAGAGGACACGTCCGCGTAAAAGAGGACACGTCTGGGTAAAAGAGGACACGTCCACGTAAAAGAGGACACGTCCGCATAAAAGAGGACACGTCCGCGTAAAAGAGGACACGTCCGGGTAAAAGAGGACACGTCCGAGTAAAAGAGGACACGTCCGAGTAAAAGGGGACATGTCCGAGTAAAAGAGGACATGTCCGAGTAAAAGAGGACATGTCCGGGTAAAGGGGGACATATCTGGGTAAAAGGGGACATGTCCGAGTAAAAGGGGACATGTCCGAGTAAAAGGGGACATGCCTGGGTAAAAGGGGACATGTCCGGGTAAAAGGGGACATGTCTGGGTAAAAGGGGACATGTCCGGATAAAAGAGGACATGTCCAAATAAAAGGGGACATGTCTGGGTAAAAGGGGACATGTCCGGGTAAAACGGGACATGTCCGAGTAAAAGGGGACATGTCTGGGTAAAACGGGACATGTCCAAATAAAAGGGGACATGTCTGGGTAAAAGGGGACATGTCCGAGTAAAAGGGGACATGTCTGGGTAAAACGGGACATGTCCAAATAAAAGGGGACATGTCTGGGTAAAAGGGGACATGTCCGAGTAAAAGGGGACATGTCTGGGGACTTACCTTTATGTGACGAGCAGGTGCATGTTTTCCAGCTTCCAGTTTGCTCGGTTTGTTTGGTCTCCTCCGTCCTCTGTCCTCTGTCCTTCATCCTCCGTCCTCTGTCCTTCGTCCTCCGTCCGCTTCCTTCACTCCAAACTTAGTTCAGCTTTGTTTCTGCACCAGCTGTTGGCCTCAAACATGGCTGCTCGTTAACACCTGGATGCAGGTTTGGACTGAACCATGTGAGTCTAAAGAAAGGGGGAGTCATGGATCAGCCCAGTTTTATGTCTTTTATCTGTAAACTATAAATACTCTTTAAATATGATATAGAAAACTCATCCTGAGAGATGTTGCACTTGAATCTAAATCTTGGGACAAAGATGATCAGCTTGTTCTCACTAAATGAGAAGATCATTTGGATTTCTCAAACCTTCATCAGCTGCTCGAACTAATATTTACGTCTGGTGCCTTCATCAGGACAAAAACCTAGAAATTACGGTGCTTTTTAATGAAGCTCATAAAACATAAAAATGTCACCTTTAACAAACATTTTAAATAAATGCTGCAGTAAAAGTTCGACCTTTCTGATGGGAGACGGTGCAGCTTCCTGCTGCTGGAGGAAGTCGGTCTCCGGGTTCCTCCACTTCCCCACAGGCAGGTACAGGTGAGAAACGTTTTTTAACTTCCAACAAACAAAAGATGCTGCAGAATTCTGCCGAAAATCCAAAAAGCAGGAGCAGAGGAACAGGCGAGGATGTCAGGGAAACCAAGTCAGCTGACCAGAAGAAGAGGAGGAGGAAGAGTCGGGTTGATGATGAAGATGGGGGTCAGATAAAAGCACCAGAGCTGGAACCTCAGCAGCACTAAACACGGCTGATAATGAGCTCCAATCTCAGATATGAGGACAATAAAAACTCAGCCGTTCCATTTAAGAAGTTTATTAACAGAGCAGCTTTTTACTGATTAAAATCTAAATAAAACTAAAACAGACTTTATTGATCTGCAGTGAAAAACCGTCCATATTTACCTCCAATCGTTCTGTAAATTATTCATTTGAAATTTTGGATTTTGTTAAACAATATTAATTAAAAGTTGAAACGATGAATAAAAACAAATTTTCTTTGTCTCATTTTTCAGGCCTCAAAGGGTTAAAACCAGCTATTGACGTGTGATTAGATCTTTTTTATTTTATTTTTATTTATTATCAAACTGGCTGAATTTAAAGCGAACTACAGTAATTACATTTGAGATGCTTCCTCGCGGTCCGTCAGCTTCTTTGGTCAGACTGTTTAACGACTGTTTCAGTTTTCCAGAGGAATCTCCGGCAGCGTCTCCCTGCTTGGTTTCTGCTTCTCTGCTTCATGGTTTTTAACAGACAGTCAAACCGCTGAATCACAGCAAACAGGCTGAACGAACCAGCTGTCACCAGGTTATTTACCTGTCCTTGGCTCAAGCCGGAGAATAACGACTACTTGTCCCTCTTCTGCTGGGAAGTCAGCCATTGAACCGTTGGTGAAGAGCTTCCTCTTATTCCCAAACTATTTATTTTGAATATTCATCCAGTAGTTTGATGATTTCTCTAAATTAGAATAGAGATTAGAAATCCCAGTTTCAGGGACATTTGGGGCTTAAATTAAGAGGAAATTGAATGTGTGCTCATGCCCATCTGCTCAGTTTCTCTTCCCCTCATTAATCTGAAGGACCAAAGAGACTATTCTCATTCAAATGTTTGACCAGGCCGGCAGCAGCCAGCAAGGAACGCCGAGGTTGCAGCCTGCATCAGTGCTGTTGTAGGGAAGTTCTCCAGGGAGGAAAGTTGTAGCCTTGGAAGTTGCACTCCTCACCATTTCCAAAACTCTGGCCACGCCTGTGAATTTTATGCTGATATGGAGTTCCAGTGAGACACATAAAATCACTCAGAGGTTGTAAAACAGCCAGAAGTTCCGAATACAGACAGTAAATAAGATATCTGTGAGCACAGCTTGTCGCCACGGTAACACATGGTTATCCCACCATCACCAGCACCAGGCGGTCTCTGATGACACCACCGTCCGTTTCACGTGCTGGACTCTTAATGTTCGCCTGACGCTTCTGCTCAGAACGGTGGTTCAATCAGTGCCATGAAGTTTCAAACTTCAGAGACTTGACTGTGACCTCCAAAGCACGATGACCAGCCCAGGGAGGAAACGGAAAACACACAGCTTTTTTCACAACACGGCCGCAGCCAAACTAGAGGCTCAAAAGCTGTAAAAAGCTTTACATCTCCATGTCATCCAGTCCTGCCTCCAGGGGTGATGCTAGACATTGAGCTCTACTGGGGCCCAGGCCCCTCATCACTCATCCCTTTTTTATCATGAAGACCTGCTTTATTCATGAAATGGACAACATCTTCTTCCATCTTTGTTAAACCTGCAGTTACTTCCAAACAGCTGCTGCTGAAAGGAAAAACCAACTGGCAAAATACAAGAAGCAGGCTTTATGAAAAATATAAACAATGTGAACCTGAACTAACCTTCTACTCTGCAGACGCATAATCAAATGGTTTCACCATTTGCATGGCAACATAGCTGGGATTTGTTCAAGCCACCATGATGGAACGTTAACTCAGACTTTTATGAGCCAGACTTATTGAAATTAGTCTGGGATAATGGTCCAGAAAGATCCAGAAAGATCCGGGGCCTCATTTATCAAACTGTGTGTAGCAAAGTAAACTACATGCGGCGCACAAAGGAAAACTTTCAGACTTACCAAAGCATGCACACATACGTCCTACACCTGTTTCCGTTTATAAATCAGAATCAATTCCAAAGCTGGTGCACATGAGACAAAGCCTTGCCCCGCCCACATGGTGGCTATAAAAGGTCAGGTGGACGCCTGTAACACATATTCATCACATCATTCCCATGACGGCTCAGGTTTGCCGTCAACCCTTTCAAAATAAGACATTTCCAAGTTTACAGGAAGTTCCAGAATAAAATATATGAATGCTTCAACCACAATTTAAGATAAAATTCTTTAAATTATGAGCTCGTGTTAGCCACCTTTATAAAATATGTACAGATACAGCTGAGATTGGTAGCATTTTATTTAGTGTTAGATAATATTTCTTTCTAGTTCCTGGTGCTTCAGCTGGGTGGGCGGTGCAGATGGACACCATCACCGCTTTTAACCAGGTGGACAAGGAGTTGTGGGAAATAAAGACGTGTGGACAGAAATGAGGACAACAATAAAAAACATTGTGTAAGAATAAATAAAGGAAATCCTCCTCTTGTGTGTTTCGTTAGCGTAGCATCACTTCTAGACCTCCAGCCTCCAGTCTGGTCCCGGTCTGCTGGAATGAAGGACCAAAGCTACTTTCCACACTGATGCTACATGCTGGCAGCAGACTGGCTCCTTATTTAACTGGATGGGTTTTATAACATGAAGTTTTGTTTCACATCACCTCCTCATCACCTCCTCATCACCTCCTCATCACCTCCTTATCGCCTCCTCATTACCTACTCATCACCTCCTCATCACCTACTCATCGCCTCCTCATCACCTCATCACCTCCTCATCGCCTCCTGAATTACCTCCTCATCACCTACTCATCACCTCCTCATCACCTACTCATCAACTCCTCATCACCTACTCATCGCCTCCTCATCGCCTCCTGAATTACCTCCTCATCACCTACTCATCACCTCCTCATCACCTACTCATCAACTCCTCATCACCTACTCATCGCCTCCTCATCGCCTCCTCATCACCTACTCATCACCTACTCATCAACTCCTCATTGCCTCCTCATCACCTACTCATCACCTCCTCATTGCCTCCTCATCGCCTCCCCATCACCTCCTCATCGCCTCCTCATCACCTCCTCATCGCCTCCTGAATCACCTTCTCAGCACCTACTCATCACCTCCTCATTGCCTCCTCATCACCTCCCCATCACCTACTCATCACCTCCTCATCGCCTCCTGAATCACCTCCTCATCACCTACTCATCGCCTCCTGAATCACCTCCTCTTCACCTACTCATTACCTCCTCATCACCTCCTCATCGCCTCTTCATCACCTCATCACCTACTCATCACCTCCTCATCACCTCCTCATCACCTACTCATCACCTCCTCATCGCCTCCTGAATCACCTCGTCATCACCTACTCATCGCCTCCTGAATCACCTCCTCTTCACCTACTCATTACCTCCTCATCACCTCCTCATCGCCTCTTCATCACCTCATCACCTACTCATCACCTCCTCATCACCTCCTGCATCAACTCCTGAATCACCTCCTCATCACCTATTAATCTCCTCCTGAATCACCTCCTCATCGCCTCCTCATCACCTCATCACCTCCTCATTGCCTCCTCATTACCTATTAATCGCCTCCTGAATCACCTCCTCATCGCCTACTCATCACCTCATCACCTCCTCATCACCTCCTCATCGCCTCCTGAATCGCCTCCTGAATCACCTCCTCATCACCTCATCACCTCCTGAATCACCTTCTCATCACCTACTCATCACCTCCTCATTGCCTCCTCATCACCTACTCATCACCTATTAATCACCTCCTGAATCACCTCCTCATTACCTCCTCATCGCCTCCTGAATCACCTCCTCATCACCTCCTCATCGCCTCCTGAATCACCTCCTCATCACCTACTCATCGCCTCCTGAATCACCTCCTCTTCACCTACTCATTACCTCCTCATCACCTCCTCATCGCCTCTTCATCACCTCATCACCTACTCATCACCTCCTCATCACCTCCTCATCACCTACTCATCACCTCCTCATCGCCTCCTGAATCACCTCGTCATCACCTACTCATCGCCTCCTGAATCACCTCCTCTTCACCTACTCATTACCTCCTCATCACCTCCTCATCGCCTCTTCATCACCTCATCACCTACTCATCACCTCCTCATCACCTCCTGCATCAACTCCTGAATCACCTCCTCATCACCTATTAATCGCCTCCTGAATCACCTCCTCATCACCTCCTCCTCACCTGTTTGTCAAACAGTGAAATTCTTCCTCTACTTTGCTCATGTTTGGTACCAAAACAGTTTGAGCTCATCGTCCACCGATGGCTTAGAAAGGGGATTATAGTGATGAGGAGATGAAGAGAGACAAAGATTGAGATATTTTCTAAATGCTTCAATGAGTTCTTTCTTCAGATGTGCTCATGGGGACGTTACAACTGAACACACTTGAGCAAAGCTGGCAGGTTTGTTTCTGTGGTGCCGGCCATTCATGTCTGACCCGCAACCAGAGACAATGGAGAGCGAGGTCAGCATGTGAGCGGAGGGCATCTGCAGGGCAAGCTTTTATCTTTCACACTGCAGAACATTTAAACTGTGCAAGATGACGTGAGCAGAGGAAGACTGGGACCAACGGCAGGGCTGGGGAAGCAGAAAGCCAGTTTTCCATCTACTGACACAGTCAGCACACCAAACTTTGCAGCTTCCCACTTGGACAATATTCACATGCTGATAGTTTTTAAAAGGGAATGACTCACATTAGTATGAATAAAAAAAAGAAAACAAAAAAAAAAAAAAAAAAAAAATGCCCATACTTCACCTTTCAACACAAAAGTTAGCATAAAACTGAGGAGGGAGGTGGTTCTTCCTAACAAACTGCTGTCTGGAAACCTGCCGACATGTTCAGACACTCAAGCAAACTACTGAAGGAACGTCGCATTTCTGATGTGTCCAATGAAATTCATCTTCAGCTGAGCTATAAAAGACTGACAGCATAATTCCCCTTCAGGATAACACAACAAGGCTCCAGGGAGAAAAGGCCGGTAATTAATATTACTGTCAGCAACAGAAAGGCCACCAGCTCGACTCTGCAGGACTGGATATCAGACAAGTCATTATGTTTATAGCATGAGTCAAATTTGATTTAGTCTGCCTTACATTTCTCAGAGCTCCAAATTGTGGAGGGTTTATTTGGTTTAACCCTTTAACAGCATGCATGTCAAGACCTTTTGTAATGGCTAGGAGCTATCTGCGCATGGCCCCAAGCAGAGGGGGGGGGCGGGGGGGTTGCTGTAATAAGCTTATTGTTTAGTGGTGAATGTTTTCCTACAAGCTTTAGTAATAAACACCACACAGCTCTGTATGAAACACACTACAAATAAGATTTCACACATCTTCTACAATTTCCTTTTTGGAGAAAAGGTATTTTTCATTTCATTATTGACGACATCGCGATGACATCCTGAGAAATCCTAAAATGTTTATCCCTACTCAAAAACGTTTTGTTTACAATCTGACATGTGTCTGATGCCCCCTGCTGGAAATCTTGAGCACTACAGCAATTCTGACATGTATAAATCGTACATTTGAGCAAATTATTTTTATTCATTCATTTACATTTTATTAAAGCCCCACTATTGATTTTTGGCAGATTTGCTCAGTGACACCACCCACGGCTAATCCAGCATCGTCTTCGTCCCGTCTATTCTCTGTGATCTCTCCAGCCAGTAAAAGTCTGTCTGACGTTGACTCTCGTCTTATCTCTTGCTCTGTCCCTTTTCTTTTATGTGCTCTTTGATGAATCAGCCATGGTGCATGTTTAAAACAGCCAGTGTGTTGATATCCAGTTTCTAGCATGTGATGCGGTGCCATAAAGTGTAATGCTGCTGTAACATGATAGTCCAGGCTGGAAGTAGTGAAGTGTTTTCTAGCCTCTGAACGCTACAGGGAAACAACGGCCCCCTGGATGAACAACACGAGTCAGAAGAAGAGAGGTTTAAATTTGGAAAGTTAAATAGTGCTGCTTAATTTAGGAGCCACATTCAGACTTCAGATTCAATAAATTATAATGCTCTGCTTAATGTTTCTATGGTCAGGCTTTAAAGGATTAGTGGGCTAGATGTGAAGGCATAAAAAGAGACTTTTTCTGATTTGAACACTCAGGTGGCCGAACATGAGTGTTTACCAGCATGCGAACAACCATCTGTAAGGGAACAGAGCTCAGTGGAGAAAGACCGCCTGCTGATGGAAACATGAGTCACTGGACAGGGTTCGCTTTAATCCACTGAAAGATAAGAAAAATGTTCATAATAATGAAATGAAATTAAATGAAATTAAGCCTGAGAATATGTTGCCATTTAACAATTTGGAGCTGTGACCGAACCTACCTTTTGCATGTTTGCTGGTAAAACTGGACTTCACATCAGAGATCCTCAATCCTGGTCTTAGAGGATGGATGTCCTGAAGGTTCGAGCTCCTCAGTTGATCTGTTAAAAGCAGGGACGAGGACTTTAAAGAGTCTTAGGAGTTCCCTAAGCAGAGGAGGAAGAGGCTGGAGAGATGTTCTGCTAACACTGGATGAATTAAACGCTACCGATCAGCTGATGCAGGAATCATGTTTGTGAAAACACTTTTATGCTCATTGACCGGCTGAGCCACTCTGTCCAGACGGGCTTCTTCCCTCTTCTCTTGTCCATTCGTTAGGAATATAGACCCGGTTCCAGAGCCGGAGTTCCCCATCTCTCTGGAACTTCCTAAAGATATCCGTGATTGCTCTGATATAAAAAACTCACCAGAACACATCTTTCCAGAGCTGCCTTTAATTATTTTAATGATCCAAAATTATTTTATATGAGGAGGAATCTTAAGAATTTTGTCAACTGAAGTTTTTGAATGTTTGCTATTTTATTCTTGTTTTGCTGCTTTAAGGCGTCTGAGTGTCCTGAAAAGGGCTCTTTAAATAAAGTTGCTAACAAGGTTTCAGTTTTACTTGTTTCGGGACACTTTGAATGCATCGGCATCCCATAATCCCACGGGGCATCACTACATTCTGCTCAACCAATCAACGTCTCTCTCCTCTGATTGACCACCGCCCTCATTAGTCAGCAGGTGGCAGCCATGGAAGGACAGTGACTTCTCCCGTCATTAGTCCCATTCTGGTCATTTGGACACTCAGATTTTCATTTCCGAATTGTTTATGCGTCCATGAGACTAAACCATAAACATAAATATAAACCTCATCACAACCCTCATTGATCATCGAGAATCAATATTAAAGAGTGGCATGAGTGTAACTGACGTCTACTATTATTTGTTCTGGCCGGACAACCTGGGGAGATTGAGGATATAAATCAGCTTCCTATACAGTTCTTTAGAGGTCACAAGTTTGGTTCATATACCAACACCTCCATCACAAAAGTGTTTGGTTGTTATTATTATTATTATTATTATGATTATATACAAATAAACCTGCCTTTTCTTGTCAGATAATGCTGCAGAAAAACTGATGCATTATGTCTACACATAAGAAGGAACACGTCATCTTCTTAGTGAGAATCAGTAAACATGCCAGAACATGTGGTTTTACCCCGGCTAACATACAGATCCGGGTCCTGTGTGGAGGTTTCTCTGGTCTTCCAGTCAAAACTCAAAACTCTGATTTCCCAGGTTCGGGTTAAATTACCGTCTGTCTGCAGCAGCTGATTTTGTAGTTGCTTCCATATTAATCTGTTTTTGATGTGTTGATGTATTTCAGGTTTCTGTTTCATTTATTCGGTTTCTGATTGTATGATCATCCTGTAGCTTCTCCACTGGGGAAAAAAAGGTAGTTACCAGGAAAACAAGTCACGCCATAGAAATATTCCATCCAGGGATGTTGGACAGATTTCAAGCCTCATGTACATCCATACTTTTTTCTTTGATATGCATTCAAATTTCGTGCATCGCTGTAGGATGTCCACAAGTGACTCAATCAGGTCGGTCAGAGCAAGCATGAAATAGTCCCAGTGAAGTTGGAGAGGCATGGAATAAGTTGTCAGGCTTTAAAGCAACATGAAAGCAGAGACTACAAGGTGTGGAACAAACATCCAGCGATGCAGGAAGTAAGCTGATAGAAGATGAAGAGAAACTACAACGTTATTCATGTGGGGGACATTCACACAAGCATCAGTAGCTCTGGATGGTACAACGTCACCGGATTCGTACAAACTTCCCTTCATTCGTTACGCTGCTGTTTTTATTCAGAAGAACTGAAGAAGGCAGAAATTATTTTCATTGGATCAGATTCAGGATCCATCGATTGATTAAATGATGTGACAGAAAAAAACAACTAAAACCAGCTTTTAATCCCAGTATAAACCAGTCTGTAGCAGCTTTTAATCCCAGTATAAACCAGTCTGTAGCAGCTTTCAATCCCAGTATAAACCAGTCTGTAGCAGCTTTTAATCCCAGTATAAACCAGTCTGTAGCAGCTTTTAATCCCAGTATAAACCAGTCAGTAACAGCTTTTAATCCCAGTATAAACCAGTCTGTAGCAGCTTTTAATCCCAGTATAAACTAGTGTGTAGCGGCTTTTAATCCCAGTATTAACCAGTGTGTAGCAGCTTTTAATCCCAGTATAAACCAGTCTGTAGCAGCTTTTAATCCCAGTATAAACTAGTGTGTAGCGGCTTTTAATCCCAGTATTAACCAGTCTGTAGCAGCTTTTAATCCCAGTATAAACTAGTGTGTAGCGGCTTTTAATCCCAGTATTAACCAGTGTGTAGCAGCTTTTAATCCCAGTATAAACCAGTCTGTAGCAGCTTTTAATCCCAGTATAAACCAGTGTGTAGCAGCTTTTAATCCCAGTATAAACCAGTCTGTAACAGCTTTTAATCCCAGTATAAACCAGTCTGTAACAGCTTTTAATCCCAGTATAAACCAGTGTGTAGCAGCTTTTAATCCCAGTATAAACCAGTCTGTAGCAGCTTTTAATCCCAGTATAAACCAGTCTGTAACAGCTTTTAATCCCAGTATAAACCAGTCTGTAGCAGCTTTTAATCCCAGTATAAACCAGTCTGTAACAGCTTTTAATCCCAGTATAAACCAGTCTGTAGCAGCTTTTAATCCCAGTATAAACCAGTCTGTAACAGCTTTTAATCCCAGTATAAACCAGTCTGTAACAGCTTTTAATCCCAGTATAAACCAGTCTGTAGCAGCTTTTAATCCCAGTATAAACCAGTCTGTAGCAGCTTTCAATCCCAGTATAAACCAGTCTGTAGCAGCTTTTAATCCCAGTATAAACCAGTCTGTAGCAGCTTTTAATCCCAGTATAAACCAGTCTGTAGCAGCTTTCAATCCCAGTATAAACCAGTCTGTAGCAGCTTTTAATCCCAGTATAAACCAGTCTGTAGCAGCTTTTAATCCCAGTATAAACCAGTCAGTAACAGCTTTTAATCCCAGTATAAACCAGTCTGTAGCAGCTTTTAATCCCAGTATAAACTAGTGTGTAGCGGCTTTTAATCCCAGTATTAACCAGTGTGTAGCAGCTTTTAATCCCAGTATAAACCAGTCTGTAGCAGCTTTTAATCCCAGTATAAACTAGTGTGTAGCGGCTTTTAATCCCAGTATTAACCAGTGTGTAGCAGCTTTTAATCCCAGTATAAACCAGTCTGTAGCAGCTTTTAATCCCAGTATAAACCAGTGTGTAGCAGCTTTTAATCCCAGTATAAACCAGTCTGTAACAGCTTTTAATCCCAGTATAAACCAGTCTGTAACAGCTTTTAATCCCAGTATAAACCAGTGTGTAGCAGCTTTTAATCCCAGTATAAACCAGTCTGTAGCAGCTTTTAATCCCAGTATAAACCAGTCTGTAACAGCTTTTAATCCCAGTATAAACCAGTCTGTAGCAGCTTTTAATCCCAGTATAAACCAGTCTGTAACAGCTTTTAATCCCAGTATAAACCAGTCTGTAGCAGCTTTTAATCCCAGTATAAACCAGTCTGTAACAGCTTTTAATCCCAGTATAAACCAGTCTGTAACAGCTTTTAATCCCAGTATAAACCAGTCTGTAACAGCTTTTAATCCCAGTATAAACCAGTGTGTAGCAGCTTTTAATCCCAGTATAAACCAGTGTGTAGCAGCTTTTAATCCCAGTATAAACCAGTCTGTAGCAGCTTTTAATCCCAGTATAAACCAGTCTGTAGCAGCTTTTAATCCCAGTATAAACCAGTCTGTAACAGCTTTTAATCCCAGTATAAACCAGTCTGTAGCAGCTTTTAATCCCAGTATAAACCAGTGTGTAGCAGCTTTTAATCCCAGTATAAACCAGTCTGTTGCAGCTTTTAATCCCAGTATAAACCAGTCTAACAGCTTTTAATCCCAGTATAAACCAGTCTGTAACAGCTTTTAATCCCAGTATAAACCAGTCTGTAGCAGCTTTTAATCCCAGTATAAACCAGTCTGTAGCAGCTTTCAATCCCAGTATAAACCAGTCTGTAGCAGCTTTCAATCCCAGTATAAACCAGTCTGTAGCAGCTTTTAATCCCAGTATAAACCAGTCTGTAGCAGCTTTCAATCCCAGTATAAACCAGTCTGTAGCAGCTTTTAATCCCAGTATAAACCAGTCTGTAGCAGCTTTTAATCCCAGTATAAACCAGTCTGTAGCAGCTTTCAATCCCAGTATAAACCAGTCTGTAGCAGCTTTTAATCCCAGTATAAACCAGTCTGTAGCAGCTTTTAATCCCAGTATAAACCAGTCAGTAACAGCTTTTAATCCCAGTATAAACCAGTCTGTAGCAGCTTTTAATCCCAGTATAAACTAGTGTGTAGCGGCTTTTAATCCCAGTATTAACCAGTGTGTAGCAGCTTTTAATCCCAGTATAAACCAGTCTGTAGCAGCTTTTAATCCCAGTATAAACTAGTGTGTAGCGGCTTTTAATCCCAGTATTAACCAGTGTGTAGCAGCTTTTAATCCCAGTATAAACCAGTCTGTAGCAGCTTTTAATCCCAGTATAAACCAGTGTGTAGCAGCTTTTAATCCCAGTATAAACCAGTCTGTAACAGCTTTTAATCCCAGTATAAACCAGTCTGTAACAGCTTTTAATCCCAGTATAAACCAGTGTGTAGCAGCTTTTAATCCCAGTATAAACCAGTCTGTAGCAGCTTTTAATCCCAGTATAAACCAGTCTGTAACAGCTTTTAATCCCAGTATAAACCAGTCTGTAGCAGCTTTTAATCCCAGTATAAACCAGTCTGTAACAGCTTTTAATCCCAGTATAAACCAGTCTGTAGCAGCTTTTAATCCCAGTATAAACCAGTCTGTAACAGCTTTTAATCCCAGTATAAACCAGTCTGTAACAGCTTTTAATCCCAGTATAAACCAGTCTGTAACAGCTTTTAATCCCAGTATAAACCAGTGTGTAGCAGCTTTTAATCCCAGTATAAACCAGTGTGTAGCAGCTTTTAATCCCAGTATAAACCAGTCTGTAGCAGCTTTTAATCCCAGTATAAACCAGTCTGTAGCAGCTTTTAATCCCAGTATAAACCAGTCTGTAACAGCTTTTAATCCCAGTATAAACCAGTCTGTAGCAGCTTTTAATCCCAGTATAAACCAGTGTGTAGCAGCTTTTAATCCCAGTATAAACCAGTCTGTTGCAGCTTTTAATCCCAGTATAAACCAGTCTAACAGCTTTTAATCCCAGTATAAACCAGTCTGTAACAGCTTTTAATCCCAGTATAAACCAGTCTGTAACAGTTTTAATCCCAGTATAAACCAGTCTGTAACAGCTTTTAATCCCAGTATAAACCAGTGTGTAGCAGCTTTTAATCCCAGTATAAACCAGTCTGTAGCAGCTTTTAATCCCAGTATAAACCAGTCTGTAACAGCTTTTAATCCCAGTATAAACCAGTGTGTAGCAGCTTTTAATCCCAGTATAAACCAGTGTGTAGCAGCTTTTAATCCCAGTATAAACCAGTCTGTAACAGCTTTTAATCCCAGTATAAACCAGTGTGTAGCAGCTTTTAATCCCAGTATAAACCAGTGTGTAGCAGCTTTTAATCCCAGTATAAACCAGTGTGTAACAGCTTTTAATCCCAGTATAAACCAGCGTGTAGCAGCTTTTAATCCCAGTATAAACCAGTCTGTAACAGCTTTTAATCCCAGTATAAACCAGTGTGTAGCAGCTTTTAATCCCAGTATAAACCAGTGTGTAGCAGCTTTTAATTCCAGTATAAACCAGTCTGTAGCGGCTTTTAATCCCAGTATAAACCAGTCTGTAGCAGCTTTTAATCCCAGTATAAACCAGTCTGTAGCAGCTTTTAATCCCAGTATAAACCAGTCTGTAACAGCTTTTAATCCCAGTATAAACCAGTCTGTAGCAGCTTTTAATCCCAGTATAAACCAGTGTGTAACAGCTTTTAATCCCAGTATAAACCAGCGTGTAGCAGCTTTTAATCCCAGTATAAACCAGTCTGTAGCAGCTTTTAATCCCAGTATAAACCAGTCTGTAACAGCTTTTAATCCCAGTATAAACCAGTGTGTAGCAGCTTTTAATCCCAGTATAAACCAGTGTGTAGCAGCTTTTAATTCCAGTATAAACCAGTCTGTAGCGGCTTTTAATCCCAGTATAAACCAGTCTGTAGCAGCTTTTAATCCCAGTATAAACCAGTCTGTAGCAGCTTTTAATCCCAGTATAAACCAGTCTGTAACAGCTTTTAATCCCAGTATAAACCAGTGTGTAGCAGCTTTTAATCCCAGTATAAACCAGTCTGTAGCATCTTTTAATCCCAGTATAAACCAGTGTGTAGCAGCTTTTAATCCCAGTATAAACCAGTCTGTAACAGCTTTTAATCCCAGTATAAACCAGTGTGTAGCAGCTTTTAATTCCAGTATAAACCAGTCTGTAGCGGCTTTTAATCCCAGTATAAACCAGTCTGTAGCAGCTTTTAATCCCAGTATAAACCAGTCTGTAGCAGCTTTTAATCCCAGTATAAACCAGTCTGTAACAGCTTTTAATCCCAGTATAAACCAGTGTGTAGCAGCTGTCAGACTGGGAGGTAAAATGATGTAAAATGAATGTATGAATAGATTTAGCAGCATAAAGGTCGACCAGAAGAAGAAAGCAGAATTTATTACTAACAGAACGTTGTAGAAATAACACACAGACCAACAGTGACCAAACCTTTTCTCATCTCATCGTTCTCTCAAGTCTTGGCTTTCAGGAGAAAAAATATTGTTATTGAAACAAACACACAACAGAAACTATTTCCATGTTTCCACTTTTTCCTCATTTCCAGTTATTCCTGCTACTATTTACCTGCTATCCTCACTAAACCAACTCCAGCTCAGCTGCTTTGTGGCGCCACCGTGCATCAGAAACGTCTTCTTGGCTTTATTCCAGCCATAGAGGAGCATTATTTTTCTTCTTTTCACACACACACAGAACTTTCTGCTCACTGGTTGATCTTTGGCTGCTCCTGATTGGACGTTACCGTCAATCTAAGCTCTCTGATTGGTGGAAAGTCTGACAGGAAGTGGCTTCATCATCATGTCCAGGTCTAAATAGAGGTCTCTTAGCAACATAGTAGTGATGGTGATGTTTTTATGGTGAAATGTGATAAATAAAGCTGTTATCATGGATCATTGTGGATTTACCAGATAGAGTCTCTGAATAAAACTACATTTAGTGGCTGGATTGTAAACCTCCTGGACGGGATAGAAATGCTGGAAAACTTCCGTAGATCAGCTAAAGGTTAAAATATCCATCACATTCACCCCACAGAGCTACACACCACTGGTGATGGTAGAAGTGATAACGGCTTTTCTAGCAGAGTTTTAGGAGATAGTGGTCCAGATCTTTTGTAATTCTCTGATCTTTTGCATCCATATGAGGCACCTCGTCCCCTTGGGTCTGCTGATCGGCTGGTCTGATATTGGTGACGGTGCACACAGGAGACCGGGCCAACAGCTCGTGCAGGTTCAGCATCACTTCCAGTTTTTAGTCTCATCCTAAAACACATGTCGCTGCTGTCAGGGCCAGCCTCATGTCTCCATGTTGTAGGTTGTGTGACCAGAGTGGCAGAAAGATGGCAGCAGGCAGAGGTCTTCCAAAATGGCAAGAATTTATTCACCAAGGTGCATGTTTCAACAAAAATATGCACGGAAAAATGCAAGGAAACATCATGTAACTTAACAGTTAACTTAACCAACATAACTGAAATCTAATAAACCAAACTTAAAGTAGACATGCACCCTGCTGCATCATCATGCCCCCCCCCAACACTGACTAAAGGTCAGCCTTATATAAGCTTGAGTTCCATCCACAAAATGGCTTCCCTGGGCTCCTCTCACTTAACAGGTGAGTCTATCCTTTCAACATAAATTCAACATACAATTTAAATGGCTAAATCCCAGTCAACTTAAATAAACCAACACAACTGGTAATAAATGAATCCTGGTACCACCCACAGAACTAGGCAATAGAAAATCAAATATTTCCTGTAACAAAACACAATCAAACACAAGAGGTTTTTGCCCGACAGCAACAATGTTTAACTTTGGCTTTTAAATTCTTATAAGAGTTCAGTTTTATTTTTAAATCCACATTTCATTGGTTTTGTTTTTACATTTCTTCTTCTAGATCTTATCAGTGAAGGTCTCTAATGGGACAAACATTCAACGTGATGATTAAATCTGGTTTTAGTGGACAGCGGGCAGTTAATTTAAAGCTCCAGCCTAGACGTGCCAGAGTCGGTCTAAACCATGAAGCTGGAACTGCTGAAGACCTGAAGTTCGGATTTCCTTCAGTGTCGGCTATCAAACCAATTTCAGCTCACTCGTCCCTGTTATGAAGGACAGCCCAGCCCACCTGTCCATCCTCTGGTATTCTGTCTTTGTAAATTAGAGTATGTCACATGTAAGTTGTGGTAAGTTCATGCAAACAGTCTTCCTGCGTGTTAGATAAACAACGATAAATGATCAATCTGAGCAGACGGAGCTGTAGATGAGCTGCAGGGAGCAGGTACACCTCCACATCTAACACCTCTCAGTTAAAAACACTTGGTGACAGCATGAACAGTCACGGTTCCTCTCAGCATCGTCTAATTAAAACTGTCACAGCCCGACTCGGCCCCTCCTCCAGCTAAGAACAGGAAACTGAGGCTACAATTCACACACACTCACCAACACTGGACAATAGAAGATGGAGAAACGTTGCTGGTCTGATGAGTCTCCATTTCAGCTCCACATTCAGATGCTCGGCTCAGAATCTGCTGGAAACATCATGAAAACATGGATCCATCCTGCCTTGGATCAACGCTTCAGGCTGCTGCTGGTGTCATGGTGGGGGGAGATTTTCTTGGTCCACTTTGGGCCCCTTAGTACCAACGTGGCCTGGTTTAACCAGCACAGCCTACCTGAGTATTGTTGCTGACCATGTCCATCCCTTTATGACCACAGTGGAGCATCTTCTGATGCTACTTCCAGCAGGATAATGCACCATGTCACAAAGCTCAGATCATCTCCACCTGCTTTCTAGAACATGACGATGAGTTCACTGGACTCCAACGGCCTCCACAGCCACCAGATCTCAGTCCAGTAGAGCAGCTTTGGGATGTGGTGGAACGGGAGATTCTCATCATGGATGCAGCCGACAAACCTGCAGCAACTGTGTGATGCTGTCATGTCAATATGGAGAAAACCTCTGAGGAAGGTTTTTTACCACCTGCTTCATCTATCACACCAGGATTAAGACATTTCAATGCAGTGTGAGATACGGTGTAGAGAATCCATGTGAACTCACCGCATCATAAACTAGCTCGGATTCTCTACCAGAGGCCTGGGAGCTTGAGGGTTCTGTGCAGTATCTTTGCTGTTCCTAGGACTGCACTCTTCTGGACCAGGATGTCTGAGGTTTGTCCTGGGATCTGCTGTAGCTACTCTTCCAGTTTGGGGGTTACACACACACACATATATATATATATATATATAATCATAAACTACTGGTCATTAAACGTTCATTCAGCCATTTTACAAGCAGATGGATGAAGATCTGTCAGCTGCAACTACACCATCATCATCATCATTTATATGTTAATCATCCATCCATCCATCCATCCATCCATCCATCCACCCATTATCTGCTGGTTAGCTGGTTAGAGTTGGGGGCAGCTGCCTCCGAGCACCTCACCAGGGAGGCGAAATGTAAAAACATTTATTGTTTTGATATCATGAGTTCTAAAAGAAAAGTGGGTCCAACTCAGAACCAGCAAGGTGGACGATGAGCGTGTACGGCAATGAGATTTCCCCAAACCTCCTTCCTAGTAGTTTCCAGAAGGAATGTCCTGGGTTATCAGTTGCCATGGCGACACTAAACATCACTGGCTGTGCTGGTGCAGCTGGTAACGTTAATGTTTTTCTTTTTACCATGACAGCATTTACTGTGAAATAGGTGTAGTTTCAGATTTATATGATTAACCTTTCTAGAAGTCCTGCCAGTTATTACGCAGAAACCAGCTCTCTGTTTCCTTCTTCTGGGGGAACTTACTGACTGCAGGACCCTAGAGACCTCTTAGCTTTTATTTCTTCTGTGATACATGTTTATGACTCGGTGGATGATCACGTTTTCCCTTTTCTACTTGATGTCTTATGATCTAATGAGGCATAAACTATCTTTATGTGCTATTTCCCTAAACACAAAGTCAACCTTTCTCCCTGTTTTTCCTCCAGGGAGGTTCACAGTGTCAGGGCATCATCCAGCCTCACAAAGAAAAAACAACAACATCATAAAAACCTTCCACTGAAGCAGAGACTGAGCACAGCCTCTTTCACTTGTTTGCATTCTGGCCTCTAAGTAGCTCCGTCCGAGACATTTAGGGCTCTGAACAGGATCAACAAAAAGGAAAAATAAATGTTAATGTAATTCAGCGCCTTTAATCACTGCAATTTCATTTGATCTTTGGTCCTGAGCCATTTTATTTTTCCTGTCCGGGACCGTGAACGCTGCAGGCTGCTGGTGTGAATTAAAGGCTGACAAAAGCTTCTTTCTGATTGGAGTCCACCTCACCAGGAAAGTGGAAGCTCTGTATGGAATAAATCTGCATGTTTCCTGCCGATAGAGCAGCACAGCCGTCTGTTCAGGGATGAAATTCAGACACGTGGTTCTGGTTTGAAGAACGTTTGATGAGAACTGAAGTACTGAGCAACGAGGACAAACATGAACAGAGAGCAGAAGCTATACGAGCTGGAAACGTCATGAGCCTGGTTCACCATATGATCTGATCTTCAGAGGAAGCACACAGATTGCATCATTATGCAGAAATTTTTTTTTTTTATAAATGCTCAATTTAACCCTTTAATACCACATGCATCATATCTGATACAGACAGTTTCTGGACCTTTTTGCATCAATTTATGGTAAAAACTTTGCTCAAGGCCCTGTTTTACACAATCTGATACTTGTCTTCTGCCCCCTGGTGGACACCTTTTGCACTATAATATGTTTGACATCACTGTGATAAACCGTAAAATACTAAAATTACTTTTAATTCTTTAGTTTACATTTTGTTCAAGGGACCAATAAGAACTTTAGATAAAGAAACAGAATTTTCTCCCCATTTTTTCTTGGGTCAGGCTTTAAAAGGTTGACGTTTGCAGGGAGGGGAAGATAGAGACATCACGGAGACACAGCTCAACAAGCAGAACCTACCGTTAGTGAAGTGGTTTCTGAGACATATTACGAATTAAAATTGATTTAATATTCTTTATAGGTTTTATTAAAGCTACCTGAGATCTGAACTTTTATAAATATTTATTATTTATTTATATTTATTAGAACATTTATTTTATTTGCTTCATCAGGACATTTCAGAAGTTGGACAGGTTTCTTTCCTCTGTGGTTTTTATCTCAGTGTTTTAGTCATTCAGATAAAACTAGTCCATGATGAGGTTAGAAGACGTGACTTCACAGCTGATAATAGCTGTCATATGATGCTGAAATGACTCTCAACAGGACGTTAGACAGGAGGTTGGACAGGAAGTTAAACAGGAAGTTGGACAGGAAAATTGGACAGGAAGTTAAACATGAGGTTGGACAGGAAGATGGGCAGGAAGTTAAACAGGAAGTTGGACAGAAAATTGGACAGGAAGTTAAACATGAGGTTGGACAGGAAGATGGGCAGGAAGTTAAACAGGAAGTTGGGTAGTGGGTATGACAAGAAGTTGGACAGGACTCTGCCCAGGAAGCTGGACAGGACTTTGCCCAGGAAGTTGGACAGAAAATTGGACAGGAAGTTGGACAGAAGGTTCGACAGGAAGTCAGACAGGAAGTTGGACAGGACGTTGAACAGGAAGCCGGACAGGAAGTTGGACAGTAGGTTTGACAGGAAGTTGGACAGAAGGTGGACAAGAGTTTGGACAGGACGTTGGACAGGAAGGTGGACAGGAGGTTGGACAGGAAGTACAACTTAAGGGTGTTGACACTGTAAAACCGCGGACGCCTCAGGTACGCGCTGTGTAACTTGAACATGTTTCACACGTGAATGTGTTCTTTACTTCTCTCATGTGTGTTTCATTCAACATGTGAAGATGTGAACCTCATGTTTATACATGTGAACCACACGTTTATACATGTGAACCACACGTTTATACATGTGAACCTCATGTTTATACATGTGAACCACATGTTTATACATGTGAACCTCATGTTTATACATGTGAACCACACGTTTATACATGTGAACCTCATGTTTATACATGTGAACCTCATGTTTATACATGTGAACCACACGTTTATACATGTGAACCTCATGTTTATACATGTGAACCTCATGTTTATACATGCGAACCTCATGTTTATACATGCGAACCACACGTTTATACATGTGAACCTCATGTTTATACATGTGAACCTCATGTTTATACATGTGAACCACACGTTTATACATGTGAACCTCATGTTTGTACATGTGAACCTCATGTTTATACATGTGAACCTCATGTTTATACATGTGAACCTCATGTTTATACATGTGAACCACACGTTTATACATGTGAACCACACGTTTATACATGTGAACCTCATGTTTATACATGTGAACCACATGTTTATACATGTGAACCTCATGTTTATACATGTGAACCACACGTTTATACATGTGAACCTCATGTTTATACATGTGAACCTCATGTTTATACATGTGAACCACACGTTTATACATGTGAACCTCATGTTTATACATGTGAACCTCATGTTTATACATGCGAACCTCATGTTTATACATGCGAACCACACGTTTATACATGTGAACCTCATGTTTATACATGTGAACCTCATGTTTATACATGTGAACCACACGTTTATACATGTGAACCTCATGTTTGTACATGTGAACCTCATGTTTATACATGTGAACCTCATGTTTATACATGTGAACCACACGTTTGTACATGTGAACCTCATGTTTATACATGTGAACCACACGTTTATACATGTGAACCTCATGTTTGTACATGTGAACCTCATGTTTATACATGTGAACCACACGTTTATACATGCGAACCTCATGTTTATACATGTGAACCTCATGTTTATACATGTGAACCACACGTTTATACATGTGAACCTCATGTTTATACATGTGAACCACATCTTTACACGTTGAGTTTATGGAGTAATTCAGATACTTCATTTCCTCTGCTGCCTCTGTTTACTACATCTTGCGACTCAGAGCATTCCCACATTATCTCCCATGCCTCTGATTCATCTATCGACCTCCTGCTGTCTTCCTCTGCACTTTTCCCACAGGACTGACTACAGCTGATCTGATGCACCATATTTCTCCTCCCGTATAATCCTAACAACCACTTTCTTTTCCCTGAAGTCCAGGATTTACAGTTGGAGAGTGTGTTTGTGTGTGCATCCTTATCTTGTCTTTGTATCAGTCCTTCGTACTCTGTGCCCTTGAAGAAAACGTTGTACTTCAGATGCATTACAGAGATGATTTCCAATAAAAACAAACAGCTGTTATGGATCCGTATGGGTTGATATTAACAGCATCCCCAGCTCAGTCTGAAAAAGATGAGTTGCAGTGGTGGTGTGCAGGTTAAATAGACCTTTCTAGACTTCATTACAGCTGGACCTGGACTGCATCCTCCCATGAAATGGTGCAGATAACTGTTTGGAACTAGAGGGAAACATAATGCAGCTGAACTGCCCCACGAGCTTTCAGGTGCAGAGTTAGAACTCCCTTCTCCCCCGTTTTCCTGCACCATTCGATTACAAAGGTCATCTTCAAACAAATGGCAGGATTGTGAACTGAGCATATAATTTAATAGTTTCCTTTTTCTTACCTTTTGAAAGCTGGATGCATTCCCTTCAGCTAAGATTAGTGGAAATGGCAGGATCACCATCAGCATGTTGCTCAGCCCTCACACCTTCAGTCAATCTCACGTTCTAACCACTCTGGGATCAAAGTGGCCACCAAATAGCAGATTTATGCTAATTTACATTCACAGGGCGACATGGCTAACCTTGAAAGGGCTTTAAGACGGTGAAAGAGAAGCAGAGGGGTGCAGAGCCGTCAGGGAGAAATCCAGATTTAAGACATTACTGGACTAAGAGTGTAAGAAGAAGAGAAGATGACCTTTTATTCGCCTCCAGATGTGATGGATATGAACAGTAAGTTACACCCACATTACATATTCTATTAATCTGAACTGAGCTGGATCCGAACACTGTAGAAGCAACGACAACATTCCTGAATCCTACGTCAAAGTTGCTCTGCGCTGACAGGAAAAGAAGTTTGATGGTGACTCATGCTGAGGTCTTCGCGGTGTCTCTCCACCTCCACTGTGAACACAATGTTAGATAATCATTCAGGTGCTTCTGTATTGTGTAAAATTAGTTATTTTAGACGGAATTGTGAGTCAGATTTGACCAAAATGAAAAGGAAAAGGCTGTGCAGAGGTTCCCCGTTCTAGTACAGACCTGAATGAAGAACTAAATGCTGTGAACAGAAGCTGCTTTGACCTCTGAAAGTTGGCAGAATAAAAAGAGTAAACTTCAGGATCCTGCTGTGTTGGTGGTGAGCGCATGCACGGTGAAATTCTGCTGGTTTGCATCGCCACACCGAGCATCCTCGTTACCGTAAGTCTGCACTAAACCAAGAAAATCCTCCGATCATTACAGCCCCTTTACTTAGGAGCTCATTAAAATAAAGTGAATTGATTTTGATTGTATGACTCGATCAAAGGCTGTATGATGAAGTTGAAGACGTAGTCTCTTCTATGCTATTTACAGATGCAGGTGTCACTGTGATGGAGAGCTCAGTGAGTGGAATAACATGGGTGAGCTGATGCAACGTCAGCAGCAGAGCGAGTCATCGGGCAGATGCATGTAGCAGCACACGGGATGCAGGGACTAGATGTTTTATTTTTCTCTTCCAACAGGAATAAAGTTTAATGACCGGCCACAGCGTCATTCATTGTCTCTAGATCATTGCTGCAGATGTTGGAGACCCAGGTCTGATCATTTAGGGGCCATGCATGTGGAGAGAGAGGTTATAAACAGGTTCTGAGATGTAAAATCAGGGGAGCTCTCCTCTCTAATGAAGTAGCTGTCAGGTGGCAGAAAGAATTTATTCTTTAGCGATGCAGGGGCGGGTCTAGAAAAGATTAGATGGGGGCCAGGCAGCACTGACCAGGAAAAGGGGGGCACAGAGGAGATAAACATTTTTAAGGTCTTGATTTTGTGTAATATTGAACTAATTATTGCAGCTAAAGACCACTGGGTCTTTCTGTTGATACAGTAAATACAGTAAAAAAGGGCAGATCTCAGGCATGGTTGCAAATGATGATTAATCATGATTAACTCATTTGTAAGCTGTAATTAATCCGATTCAAAATTTTAATATATATGTATATAAACTGCATCTCTACCTTTGCTGTAACCATCTGTTTAGAGCCAGAATGAAGGAGGAAACGTCCCTTTTTTGTGCTGAAGTTTTCTCTTTCGGCTGGATGGGGAAATGGTATTGAATGTTGAGCAGAAATCTGCACAAAGCAGTCAGATGTGGGAGGTGTTAACTTCACGATGTGAGGAGACAGATGGGCGGGGAGGGAAATGGCATCTTCTGTGAAGCTGTTGGCCCTGAATGCTAAGCTGTTGTGGGCCCAGGCTGGCAGTCCTGGAGAGGCAGCCTTTAAAGCAAAGCATCAGAGAGGAGGTGAGGACCGCGGGGAGGTCATTATTAAACCTGGACGTGTGGGGCGGGAGGACGATGGCGGCTGGGCTGAAGCAGGTGGAACGCTCTCGTCTGTTGGTGTTAAAGGTTTTCATGTGATTTGCATATCAGGCCCTGCAGCTTTGGACGTATTCATTCTCAGCAGGAGAGTCATTCCACCAGAACGGTACACACTGGATTAAAATGTTGAAATAGCAACTCCAGCATGATCTCACCACCCGTTACAGTTAAACACAAACCAGACCGAGACCAGACAGAGAGCACAGAATTATTATATAGTCCTGAAATTACAAAAACCTTTTTAATAAATAATAGTTTTCTGTTTTTGTCATTTAACACTGTTGAGTCATTTAGATTGACGACCACAATATCAGAAGATAAATAACAGAATGTTAGAAAGCATCAGCTTATCTAATCACACCCAGTCATTTTACCATTATCACAAACACAACGCATGCTGAGCTGAAACTGATTTTTCTTGGAGAAAAACTCTGGGAATGATGCGGTCTTCGCGTCCTCGGTGTCCAGAGTTGTGCCCATTCATTGTTTTCAGGATGTCAGTCTGTCATGTAGCAGGAAGGATATTTCTCTCTGTATGATGGCGCCCACCCCTACCACACTACATTCCATCACATGATTTCATGCTTTCAACCACTAAATAAACTCACTTAGAGAGGAAGGCTCTTCCTGCTTGATCTCAGTGTAAATAGAAAACATATAAATCTATTTAATTTCTGAAGTGAAATTAACATCTTCTTAATGAGGACTGTTTTCTACCTCCTGCCTAAGATGACGTGAAATAAATTACGTTTATCTCCACAACTACCAGTTTTCTGTGTTTACTCCTGATTTCTACAGAAAGCTGAGACATGACCGATTACCACAGCCGTGTCAGACTCAGGATACATGTTATTGTGTCAGACTAAATTCACCTGGAATACATCAGAAAATGGAAATGTTATCTCCTCCTGAAAGAAAACCACATTACTTAATTGGAAACCAGAGGATAGCAACACAGTTAATTAGAAATGAGAAAAGTAATCCAGGGAATAAGTAAAGTAATCCTAGGAATGAGTAAAGCTCCAGAGTTTCTGTTCTACAGTGGTGAGACAGACGTCTCTGGAACCAGCAGAGTCTCTGCTGTCATGTGACTCCTGGTTTGTGTGGAGAAATTAGCAGAAGCTCTGAAGTGGACAGAGCTGTTCTCCTCGTTTCTACATTCCCAGAGAACTGCTGGGGATTAAACTGTGTTTGGTTTGGATGTCGATGCTTGGTGGAGTCTTTTAGCTGAGTTTCTCTGACATGTTGTTATGCTACATGTTAGCATTGCTGCTTCCTGCTAGTCATGTTGCTATGCTACATGTTAGCATTGCTGCTTCCTGCTAGTCATGTTGCTATGCTACATGTTAGCATTGCTGCTTCCTGCTAATCATGTTGCTATGCTACATGTTAGCATTGCTGCTTCCTGCTAATCATGTTGCTATGCTACATGTTAGCATTGCTGCTTCCTGCTAGTCATGTTGCTATGCTACATGTTAGCATTGCTGCTTCCTGGTTGTCATGTTGCTATGCTACATGTTAGCATTGCTGCTTCCTGCTAGTCATGTTGCTATGCTACATGTTAGCATTGCTGCTTCCTGCTAATCATGTTGCTATGCTACATGTTAGCATTGCTGCTTCCTGCTAGTCATGTTGCTATGCTACATGTTAGCATTGCTGCTTCCTGGTTGTCATGTTGCTATGCTACATGTTAGCATTGCTGCTTCCTGCTAGTCATGTTGCTATGCTACATGTTAGCATTGCTGCTTCCTGCTAGTCATGTTGCTATGCTACATGTTAGCACTGCTGCTTCCTGCTAGTCATGTCGCTATGCTACATGTTAGCATTGCTGCTTCCTGCTAGTCATGTAGCTATGCTACATGTTAGCATTGCTGCTTCCTGCTAGTCATGTCGCTATGCTACATGTTAGCATTGCTGCTTCCTGCTGCCCTCAAAGATAGTTTGTGCTGCATAGATCTCAGTTAGCCTCCTGGACGGGGGACCATCATGAGGAAGAGGTCAAGAGAGGTGATGTTGACCAAATATAAATGTGTGCCTGACTAAATACAATCATTATTGACTGCTCTGCTGGAGAAGCCCTAACAATGGGCCATCCATCTGGATCTGTGGTCTAATTTTACTCTTTTATAACGACAGAAGCGACAAACTGCTGTTTTTACTAAAATGTGATGGATAATTTCCCCCCCGTGGACCTTCCAACACCATTTAGCATTATCACAACAACACAATAACCGTCATGGCAAGAAAAACTGCCAAAGAAACCTTAAAACAAGAGGGAGACCTCTTGGGATTGATGGACTTTGTCTGCAGGCAGGTAAACATCGCGTGTTGAGCAGAATGGAAGAAGCACCTGTCTGATAAAAACTGAGCTTTTGTTTGTGTTTATTCTCTGACTGCTGCAGAGAGGCTGATGTCTCATTGGCCTTGAAATCAGGTATTCATGCCAAGACTTGGACCCATTTCAACATCAGAAGCCTGGAATTATTTACCGACACCTCCAGAATCAGCAGACTACAGCTCATGAACCTTTATTCTTGTCATCCTCAATCTCAAAAACATCCTCATGTGCCAGAAGTGACCTGCAGGATTTTTATCTGCCAATATTTTTAACCAGCATAAATAATATACTTCCTGAGAATTTAGATTTAGTTTTATCTCTGCAGTGTAGTGGTTTCAATTCTGTTTCAGATGTGGACTACAGCTAGTCCAGCTTGCTAGCCTCAAGTCCCAGCATTACAAATTATGGCACTTTGATAATAAAAGTGTAACTGGAAGCTGTTAAAAAGTCACAAAGGATGTGCTCCACAGCTGTCCTCAGGTACAGAAAACAAATCAACCTGTTCACACTCCCCCGTCAAACTGGGACTGTTGCTCTTTGGTTGTCTATCAGTGTCTTGCTTCCAGTCCAGGGGAGGATAAGGAAGCGTTTTAGCTGATGCACTGCCTCCCAGCTGGTTACGGGGGCAGAAGCAGAGTTAAAATTGTGTGTTAATGCAAAACAAAAAAGAGCTCTAACCAACAATGCTTACTGTTGTTATATATATATATATATATATATATATTCATACCTTGGATTTGCAACAGCAACCTGGCCAACAAGCAGCAGCAAAGGATGATTTCATGCTAAGAGACCTCTATTTAGACCTGGACATGATGATGAAGCCACTTCCTGTCAGACTTTCCACCAATCAGAGAGCTTAGATTGACGGTAACGTCCAATCAGGAGCAGCCAAAGATCAACCAGTGAGCAGAAAGTTCTATGTGTGTGTGAAAAGAAGAAAAATAATGCTCCTCTATGGCTGGAATAAAGCCAAGAAGACGTTTCTGATGCACGGTGGCGCCACAAAGCAGCTGAAAAACCAGAACCACGTGTCTGAATTTCATCCCTGAACAGACGGCTGTGCTGCTCTATCGGCAGGAAACATGCAGATTTATTCCATACAGAGCTTCCACTTTCCTGGTGAGGTGGACTCCAATCAGAAAGAAGCTTTTGTCAGCCTTTAATTCACACCAGCAGCCTGCAGCGTTCACGGTCCCGGACAGGAAAAATAAAATGGCTCAGGACCAAAGATCAAATGAAATTGCAGTGATTAAAGGCGCTAAATTACATTAACATTTATTTTTCCTTTTTGTTGATCCTGTTCAGAGCCCTAAATGTCTCGGACGGAGCTACTTAGAGGCCAGAATGCAAACAAGTGAAAGAGGCTGTGCTCAGTCTCTGCTTCAGTGGAAGGTTTTTATGATGTTGTTGTTTTTTCTTTGTGAGGCTGGATGATGCCCTGACACTGTGAACCTCCCTGGAGGAAAAACAGGGAGAAAGGTTGACTTTGTGTTTAGGGAAATAGCACATAAAGATAGTTTATGCCTCATTAGATCATAAGACATCAAGTAGAAAAGGGAAAACGTGATCATCCACCGAGTCATAAACATGTATCACAGAAGAAATAAAAGCTAAGAGGTCTCTAGGGTCCTGCAGTCAGTAAGTTCCCCCAGAAGAAGGAAACAGAGAGCTGGTTTCTGCGTAATAACTGGCAGGACTTCTAGAAAGGTTAATCATATAAATCTGAAACTACACCTATTTCACAGTAAATGCTGTCATGGTAAAAAGAAAAACATTAACGTTACCAGCTGCACCAGCACAGCCAGTGATGTTTAGTGTCGCCATGGCAACTGATAACCCAGGACATTCCTTCTGGAAACTACTAGGAAGGAGGTTTGGGGAAATCTCATTGCCGTACACGCTCATCGTCCACCTTGCTGGTTCTGAGTTGGACCCACTTTTCTTTTAGAACTCATGATATCAAAACAATAAATGTTTTTACATTTCGCCTCCCTGGTGAGGTGCTCGGAGGCAGCTGCCCCCAACTCTAACCAGCTAACCAGCAGATAATGGGTGGATGGATGGATGGATGGATGGATGATTAACATATAAATGATGATGATGATGGTGTAGTTGCAGCTGACAGATCTTCATCCATCTGCTTGTAAAATGGCTGAATGAACGTTTAATGACCAGTAGTTTATGATTATATATATATATATATATATATGTGTGTGTGTGTAACCCCCAAACTGGAAGAGTAGCTACAGCAGATCCCAGGACAAACCTCAGACATCCTGGTCCAGAAGAGTGCAGTCCTAGGAACAGCAAAGATACTGCACAGAACCCTCAAGCTCCCAGGCCTCTGGTAGAGAATCCGAGCTAGTTTATGATGCGGTGAGTTCACATGGATTCTCTACACCGTATCTCACACTGCATTGAAATGTCTTAATCCTGGTGTGATAGATGAAGCAGGTGGTAAAAAACCTTCCTCAGAGGTTTTCTCCATATTGACATGACAGCATCACACAGTTGCTGCAGGTTTGTCGGCTGCATCCATGATGAGAATCTCCCGTTCCACCACATCCCAAAGCTGCTCTACTGGACTGAGATCTGGTGGCTGTGGAGGCCGTTGGAGTCCAGTGAACTCATCGTCATGTTCTAGAAAGCAGGTGGAGATGATCTGAGCTTTGTGACATGGTGCATTATCCTGCTGGAAGTAGCATCAGAAGATGCTCCACTGTGGTCATAAAGGGATGGACATGGTCAGCAACAATACTCAGGTAGGCTGTGCTGGTTAAACCAGGCCACGTTGGTACTAAGGGGCCCAAAGTGGACCAAGAAAATCTCCCCCCACCATTACACCAGCAGCAGCCTGAAGCGTTGATCCAAGGCAGGATGGATCCATGTTTTCATGATGTTTCCAGCAGATTCTGAGCCGAGCATCTGAATGTGGAGCTGAAATGGAGACTCATCAGACCAGCAACGTTTCTCCATCTTCTATTGTCCAGTGTTGGTGAGTGTGTGTGAATTGTAGCCTCAGTTTCCTGTTCTTAGCTGGAGGAGGGGCCGAGTCGGGCTGTGACAGTTTTAATTAGACGATGCTGAGAGGAACCGTGACTGTTCATGCTGTCACCAAGTGTTTTTAACTGAGAGGTGTTAGATGTGGAGGTGTACCTGCTCCCTGCAGCTCATCTACAGCTCCGTCTGCTCAGATTGATCATTTATCGTTGTTTATCTAACACGCAGGAAGACTGTTTGCATGAACTTACCACAACTTACATGTGACATACTCTAATTTACAAAGACAGAATACCAGAGGATGGACAGGTGGGCTGGGCTGTCCTTCATAACAGGGACGAGTGAGCTGAAATTGGTTTGATAGCCGACACTGAAGGAAATCCGAACTTCAGGTCTTCAGCAGTTCCAGCCTCATGGTTTAGACCGACTCTGGCACGTCTAGGCTGGAGCTTTAAATTAACTGCCCGCTGTCCACTAAAACCAGATTTAATCATCACGTTGAATGTTTGTCCCATTAGAGACCTTCACTGATAAGATCTAGAAGAAGAAATGTAAAAACAAAACCAATGAAATGTGGATTTAAAAATAAAACTGAACTCTTATAAGAATTTAAAAGCCAAAGTTAAACATTGTTGCTGTCGGGCAAAAACCTCTTGTGTTTGATTGTGTTTTGTTACAGGAAATATTTGATTTTCTATTGCCTAGTTCTGTGGGTGGTACCAGGATTCATTTATTACCAGTTGTGTTGGTTTATTTAAGTTGACTGGGATTTAGCCATTTAAATTGTATGTTGAATTTATGTTGAAAGGATAGACTCACCTGTTAAGTGAGAGGAGCCCAGGGAAGCCATTTTGTGGATGGAACTCAAGCTTATATAAGGCTGACCTTTAGTCAGTGTTGGGGGGGGGCATGATGATGCAGCAGGGTGCATGTCTACTTTAAGTTTGGTTTATTAGATTTCAGTTATGTTGGTTAAGTTAACTGTTAAGTTACATGATGTTTCCTTGCATTTTTCCGTGCATATTTTTGTTGAAACATGCACCTTGGTGAATAAATTCTTGCCATTTTGGAAGACCTCTGCCTGCTGCCATCTTTCTGCCACTCTGGTCACACAACCTACAACATGGAGACATGAGGCTGGCCCTGACAGCAGCGACATGTGTTTTAGGATGAGACTAAAAACTGGAAGTGATGCTGAACCTGCACGAGCTGTTGGCCCGGTCTCCTGTGTGCACCGTCACCAATATCAGACCAGCCGATCAGCAGACCCAAGGGGACGAGGTGCCTCATATGGATGCAAAAGATCAGAGAATTACAAAAGATCTGGACCACTATCTCCTAAAACTCTGCTAGAAAAGCCGTTATCACTTCTACCATCACCAGTGGTGTGTAGCTCTGTGGGGTGAATGTGATGGATATTTTAACCTTTAGCTGATCTATGGAAGTTTTCCAGCATTTCTATCCGTCCAGGAGGTTTACAATCCAGCCACTAAATGTAGTTTTATTCAGAGACTCTATCTGGTAAATCCACAATGATCCATGATAACAGCATTATTTATCACATTTCACCATAAAAACATCACCATCACTACTATGTTGCTAAGAGACCTCTATTTAGACCTGGACATGATGATGAAGCCACTTCCTGTCAGACTTTCCACCAATCAGAGAGCTTAGATTGACGGTAACGTCCAATCAGGAGCAGCCAAAGATCAACCAGTGAGCAGAAAGTTCTGTGTGTGTGTGAAAAGAAGAAAAATAATGCTCCTCTATGGCTGGAATAAAGCCAAGAAGACGTTTCTGATGCACGGTGGCGCCACAAAGCAGCTGAGCTGGAGTTGGTTTAGTGAGGATAGCAGGTAAATAGTAGCAGGAATAACTGGAAATGAGGAAAAAGTGGAAACATGGAAATAGTTTCTGTTGTGTGTTTGTTTCAATAACAATATTTTTTCTCCTGAAAGCCAAGACTTGAGAGAACGATGAGATGAGAATGAGAGTTGGACCCGCTTTTCCGTCAGAACTCAGTTCCGTTCAGCTTCAGTTGTATCGTCTAATTTAAGGCCAACCAGATCCAAATATGAAGCTCTACAAAGACCTCAAATATCATTACTTCTGTTGTCTCTTCGTTAAAATTCAGAACGTTTAGGGCCATACGAGCCTCAATCTGGTGGTTGCGGTGAAAACAGAGCTGTCATGTTTCAGTGGTAATTCGTGGTATCATCAGCATAACTGTGGAGTTGGAAACTTCATTTCCTGGGAACAGAACCATGCGAGACCATGTAGATGGAAAATAACAGAGGCCCCAGTAAAGATCCCTGAGAGACTCTACCATGAGAAAACACATCAAATAAGGCTTTTTTATTGTCCTTATTTCTTTTCTTTATTGTTATGTATCCCCATTTGTATTCGATCTCTTCTAGTTTTCAGCACTTTTAATCCTGGAGGACTTCCAGAATCCTCTGACGATCGACTGGTGATATTGCAGTGAAAGCTGGAGGTGGCCTCACACCTTTTCCTCCACACCGGAGCACTTCTGGAGAATGTCGACTCGGTTATGGTGAGAGGGGGAGAGGTGGATAAAGCCAGAGAGAAAATAAGAAGTGACAGAAGATTTCTCTTTGTAAGTGCTAAAGTAGATTCTGTTTGGCTGAATGTGACTTCCTGCAGCTCAGATCAGGTTCAGTCTGACAGGCCCTCCCAACGAGTCCATTTAGACCAGTATAAGCTGATTACCCCCGACAGTCAGACCTTTACACATGTCACACAGCAAAGTAATTAAAGTCACCGCATATGTTTTCTCAGGAGTGCTGTTTGAAAAAGGAAAATTATTTTTAGAGGTGAACGATGTCTGCTCACATTTCAAGGTCTCTTACCCAGGAGTTCTTCTGAATGACATTAAAGCTTCTTATGAAGAGGTTCATTTAGAAGGAAGCACGGAGAAATAAAATATCTAGAAGCTCGCAGGAGAATCAGGAACTAAGATCAACGGCTTCGTTTGTCTTCCGCTCACAGGAAGTTTTAATGATCCACGAAGATCCATGATTTAATCCAGCATCAAAACCCGACTCAGTTTCCACAAAGCAGCTCAGATTTCATTTTCAGTTTCATGGACCAGCGACTGAACCGTGGGGTCCATGCTTGGGCCTCGACCCCCACCCCCACGACACCTGAGAGGTTAAAGGTGTGGAAAATCAGACGGTTTGGGCTGGTGTTGTTTAAGGACGTGAGCATTCCCGTTCATCGTGCCGTCATGCTGCTTTTTACTTCACCTGACTCGGATAAACAGAGTGATTCCTGGGATGGAAGGAGGAGGAATCCTCCGGACCAGCAGCACGGTTGCACCTGTCGCTGACTCTGATGTTTGACCTTCGTTTGCCGCCACATCCGTCAGACTGATGCTTTATTTAATGAACTTCTACATCATGTGTGTTTGGATGGTTCCGCTTTGCTGAGGCATGACTACACACGGTGTGATGATGAGTTAGGATGCAAGTTAGAATGACATTTTCTCTTTTTATTGATTTATTCTTTTAGGCATCAGGATACTCTGGAGATTATTTGTGTCACATCATTAACGCTGAACTATAGAGGGAAAAATAGGAGGTCTGAAGAGTGAATCTAATGGCATCAGTAATGTTGCTATGGTTACCTGGCATTTGGGTGTGCTTTAACATCTTTACACTGGATTTTCTTTTTTAGGTATCCGTGGCCGGCGTGCTCGTCGTGCATGCGGTCAGGTGTAAAAAGAGAATAATAACTGTTTCTTTTACAAGAGATGAAGATGATTATTGTGCTGAGCAGCAAAACATCTCACACATTCAAATCTCAATATCAAGATTAACTTTATAGTCCCACATGAGGAAATCTGGCTTCCACCCCTGCTGCAGCCACAGAAGGACAGTAAATAAAAAAACTCACACATGCATGTAAAACTCAGCCAGGAGATGACGTATAATTATAATACACAAAAATATGTAGTTAGTAAAACCATAAAAGCAGTGAGAAGAAAAAGTAATAAATGAATCTTCTAGGAATATAAATGAAGCTGTGCAGGTGAACCTGCCTGGCTGGGATGGACTCCAGCTTCCCTGCAACCCGACCTGGATGGATGATGGACGTCTCTCAGGCCTCCTTCAGCTCTGACCCTCCTGGTCTCTCACTACCTCTTCTTCATTTTTCTCGTTTTTCCTGCTCATTCTTCACTTTTTCCAGACAAAACCTGAAACTGTCTCTAAATTAAGTTTTCTTTTCACTGTGGCAACTTGTAACCATCGAGATTTGGAAATGATTACAGGGTAGTATCATCATCACAAGCACACAAGTCACACAAACAATTAGACTACTTATTCTCAGCAGGGGCGGAGCAGGGGGGGGGGGGGGGGGGGGGGCTGGCCACCTCTGACATCTGATTGGACATCCCATGTGACTGACAGGTCACTGGAGGAGGACGACAGAAACATCTTTCCAAACCTGCCTGGATCACCAGTATTACTACACCAGCCTGATCTAAATAAAAGAAAAAGAACCTTTTCCACCTTGTTGATGATCCACATTATTAATATAAAGATGTTTTATTTCTCTTAGATTAGAGTTCAAGAGAGGAACACCCCCCCCCCCACCCCCCCATAATGTCTGCCTCTGCAATAGAAACTCCGAACTTTCAGTCCCTCCAGCCTGCCGGGTTTATACAATCCGCTCCGTGTTAATGAAGCAGGAGGCAGGGATCCATGCAGGACCGTAACTCGTGTTTTTAGCTAGAATTATTATTTTTGTGATTTGACAGGTATAAGTTGGGGGTGGGGGGTGAGGCTCTAAAGTAGGGGAACCCTGGTGCAGCTAAAACTGGGGTAAACCTGGACTTGGACTTACTGCCCTGCTTTCAGGTTAAACGTCTGTGAAAATAAATGTGAACTTAGTTTGTTGATGGAGGAGAAGTGATTTCACTAGAAAATGCTGCTTCCACATGGCTGCAGACAGTGGAGGCTTTTCTTTTTCTTGGCTGTAAGCCACACTTGTGCTGATTGATAGCAGTTTGTTTTTCTAGCAGACTCCATCATTTTGTCCTCTGAGGAAATAAACCACTGACATTGTTATTCTAAAAATGTCAAAAATAATTGGATGCTGATGTGATTGTCAAGCACCTCTTGGTCCATCTTGTAGAGCAGCACCATGACGGCTCGGCAGGAGGAGGCGGTGCGTTCATGGTCCCCTGTGGTTTCTGTACTCTGGTCCGGAACGATAAGCTGGGAAGGGCAGCGATGTTTGCTGGAAGGCTGAAATCAGATGAGGAGCTTCCGCCTTTGTTCTCTCTGTGCTGGAAATGATCAGATCTGTTAGAAAAGCAGCCGAACAGAATCAACAGTTTCACATGGAACTGTAAGAGGTTAATCAGTCCAGCTTGTCACGGTTCGGTCTGCAGAATCCGCCCCTGACCGAACTCTCATCCTTCTTCAGCTGAAGGATGAGTGTCAGTGGGAGAATCTGTGAGAGAGGGAAGCCTGATCGGCCAGGATCTGCTCTGCAGAGTTATGTTCGTCCTTCACTGAGACACGATGAGGTGGTTTTGGACATGTCTCCCAGAAACATGCTGTCACTCTTGGTGCCCTGAAGCTGCAGCCGTGGTGATATCAGCCTCAAACTGCTAACGTCATTCTGCAGCTTACTCCCCAACAACAGACAAGTCCTCATGAGGAGGCTGGAGGGGGGATGGTGGAGTCAGAGGATCCACAAACATGAGTCTGGAGGTCAATGCAACCTTGAGACACTTGTTTCTCCATCTGTTCCCTACATTACATTTAGATTAAGTCACTGGTCGGGCCAGAGGTCTGCAGCCTGCAGCTCTTCAGCTTCTTCTGCCCTGCTTCCAGGACAGACTCATTTATTTAATTCTGGACGACGGGGCTGAGAAATTAGCTAACGACGAAGAATTAGCCTCACGAAACCAACTCCAGCTCAGCTGCTTTGTGGCGCCACCGTGCATTAGAAACGTCTTCTTGGCTTTATTCCAGCCATAGAGGAGCATTATTTTTCTTCTTTTCACACACACATAGAACTTTCTGCTCACTGGTTGATCTTTGGCTAACACCTGCAGCACATGTGGAGCAGCAGAGCAGACGGCCGTGGAGACGGTCACTCAGCGACTGGGCGTCAGGTCTCCGACGGCTCTGTAGAAAAAAGTGTGTTTCATTTTTTATTTTGCACATGGCTAAGCACAGCCTCAAATTAAAATAATACAGAACTTAACAAATCAAAAGCATCTTAATGCACCACCATGTCTGAAAAGCAGCAGGAACAAGAAAATCTTAAAACATCTGAAAACACGGCAACAGATGGTCTGTTGGTCAATTACGCAACACTCAGTACGAAGAAGCTTCCTCACACTCGTTTACAGTCTACAGAACCACCATCAAGTCTATACACTCTACATATTCTATTTCTATTCTCTTTAAACTGATAAACATTTACACACATCTAGTCCCAGATACCTGGTCCAGGTTCGTTCCTGGGTCCACTGTTCCCACTGCACAGCTGGAAGTCAGAGCAGGACAGATGTTTCCTGCTTTCTAGAGAAATGTTCAAAAGTATTTTAGAATGAAGTTTCCAGAACGAAGCTCCCCCAGTCCAGGTACAGGTCCTGGTAGAGGGTCCCCAGTCCAGGTACAGGTCCTGGTCGAGGCAGAGGAAGAGGTCCTATAGCCTTTTCATGTGTTGTCCCTGAGAGAAGTCTATAGTTAGTATGAAGGATTTATTTGTTGTACCCACAGCAGAGGTTTAGATGGAATTTATTTCTGGTTCATTTTATCAACATGTAGAAAAACATAAAACTTAAAGATCTGAAGGTTCATGTGATTTTACACGTTCATACTGAAATGAAGTAATTCAGAATTTCCCTCCCTGATAATAATCCTACCAAGAACATCTAGAATGGTGACATCCCTTCTTTCCATCCATCCCTCCATCCGTCCGTCCATCCTTCCATCCATCCATCCGTCCATCCATCCATCCGTCCGTCTGTGCTGGTTCTGGTGTATATCTGCTTTGCTGGGACTAAATATTCTGGATCCCATGTGATAAAAGGACCTTGTGAAGTTTAGAATTCTGGTTTCGAGCTGGAATTAGGTCAGGAGGAAGAGATTATGGAGTCCCTAATGTGCGTCTCCATGACGACTTTTTTATCATCCCAAATGAAAGTTATTTTCTATTTGCAGAAATATTTGTGTCTCCACAGAAGGAAATGCAGTAGAAGAGAGGAGCTTCAGTCAGTTAATATGACTGAATACAGTTTCTATTGTAGGGAAAGAAAGAAAAGTCAAAGGTTGATTTAAGAAGTAAAAAGCAGGACCCAAAAAATGCAGCAGTGCATAAAATTATAGCTGAATTTCATTAGCTAAGCAGGTCAAATATGACCTGCATCCCCACAGGAGGAAAATTAATAAAGGATTAGTAATAAACTTCAAAACTTTACAGTTTGTCACAGACAAAGATGTATATACATATTTATATATGTGTATGTATATACATATATATATATATGTGTACAGTATGTATATACATACACATATATATATATGTATATACATACACATATATATATATGTATATGTGTATGTATATACATACACATATATATATATGTATATACATACACATATATATATATGTATATACATCTTTGTCACAGACAAAGATGTATTATAGTCCAAGTTTTCAAAACTTCCCTCATCTAAGACGTACATGCATAGAAATGTACGCTATCGCCCCCTGTGGTCACAGATTCTGATAGGTCACAGATTTTGGTTTAACACCAGCACACCCCTACCCACATGCACGTTCATCTTCACGTGACAGAGCAAGACTGACAATGCTGGCAAATAAATAGGAGATGTGTAAAATATATAATAAAGAGTAGAAAAGAGAGAGTACTGAAGGGTTCATCATGCAGCCCCTCAAAAAACCTTATCTGAGAGGCACAAATCAGTTTCGCTGTCATCACAACACGAGGAGAAAGTTTTTATTTGTTGTAGGTCTCACCCCAGGTCGTTTTGAGACGAGTCATGTATGTCTTATTTTGATTAAAGTTCAGTTTATTCAATGTTTTCATTGTACACACAGATGACCTCATAGAGACCTTGTAAAGTTCTCGTGGAGTTCTCATTGTAGAGTCCTTGTGAAGACCTGGTAGAGACCTGGTAGAGACCTGGTAGAAACCTGGTAGAAACCTGGTAGAGACCTGGTAAAAACCTGGTAGAGACCTGGTAGAAACCTGGTAGAGACCAGGTAGAGACCTGGTTAAAACCTGGTAGAGACCTGGTAGAAACCTGGTAGAGACCAGGTAGAGACCTGGTTAAAACCTGGTAGAGACCTGGTAGAAACCTGGTAGAGACCTGGTAGAGACCTGGTTAAAACCTGGTAGAGACCTGGTAGAGACCTGGTAGAAACCAGGTAGAGACCAGGTAGAGACCTGGTTAAAACCTGGTAGAGACCTGGTAGAAACCTGGTAGAGACCTGGTAGAGACCTGGTTAAAACCTGGTAGAGACCTGGTAGAGACCTGGTAGAAACCTGGTAGAGACCTGGTAAAAACCTGGTAGAGACCTGGTAGAAACCTGGTAGAGACCAGGTAGAGACCTGGTTAAAACCTGGTAGAGACCTGGTAGAGACCTGGTAGAAACCTGGTAGAGACCAGGTAGAGACCTGGTTAAAACCTGGTAGAGACCTGGTAGAAACCTGGTAGAGACATAAATGGAGCAGCTGTGTGGGATGTGACTGCGTCATGGTCGTCCCTCCAACTTTACCCAAGCAATGACTGTTTTTTCTTCTTCTGCTTCTTATTTCTCTGAAAAACCTTCCGAGCTGGAAGCAAAATTATTTCTCATCTGCAGGTGGATGTGTGTTTATTTACATTCTCACCTCTGCCGCCGCCTTCAACTCATTTAAGTTCTGGAAGCTCTGTGATATTTTCCTCCCTGATTATTTTTACCATCTTCTTTTCTCTGCCTGGCAGTTTTCCTGTGATTATCATCCTTCCTCCTGATGAAGATGTTTGGAAATGTTTGTTATAAATACAGCAAAGCAACTGTCATCTGTTTGATTTTCATACAGCCAAGCGTTGCATCCGTCATTTCTATTCGCACTGAGGGTAGAAACATCCTTACATTTCTGGAAGTAAATATGTTTATAGCAAAAAAAAGAGGCCCTGCATCATATTGACATAATGGATGCCTTACCCTCCCCATTTGTCCCTGATAAGTCTACTGGCCCTTTCCCACTTCGCCCTACCTTAATTCAGCTGACACCACCAGGTTTCCATTGTTCTCGTTACCACAGCGGGCACCGAGGCTGCGTTCAGTGTGGGCGGGTCGTCTTAGCATGGCGGCTAAGTATCGTGAGGTCATTTGTTTGGAGTTGCACCGTCCAGCTCGCTCTGCAGTTTTTTGTTGGCTAACAAGTAAAACCAGGTCTGGACCTCTGTGTTGGACCACGGTAATTGTTTCTGTAACACCAGTGCGGTTACCCGCAGTCACAGCTTTGGGGTTTTAAAGATGGTGGGGTCGGAAGTCGCTCTCATGACTCACTCCATGATGTCATATTTTGGCCAACAGTGACCTGCTATCAACACATCATGGTTTTTGACCCCGACGGAGTCGGTTCCCCAGCATGTTGGGAGGGGTGGTGTTGAGCTAAGTGGGTACTAGTGGGAGAGGGCCATAAGTACGTGTTAGGATACTAATATTCCAGAAAGTAGTTCCAAGTCATATGTTTGCAAGGAGCCTGTCAGGCTGCATCTGATCTTCTCCAGATAGAGAAACTGCATCGAGTCTGGAAGCTGGCGGCGTTTTTTCTCGCAGTCAGAGCAGTAAATGCTGTAACTTTACCTGGTGTTAGAGCCATATAAAAATTATGTTTATTCTGTACATAACATCTGATTAGAAAAATTTAGTTATTAGGAGTAATTCATTATTTGCTTTATTAAGAGGCATTTGGTTATATTTTGTATTGTTTTATATGTTAAGTGTTTATTCTTGGTCACTAAATTAAGCTCCCTTTAAATGTCCTGCATTTGATGAGGGTGAGGCACACAGTTCCGCTTTTAGTAGTGCGCATGCTTAGGGAAAAAAGGCTAATTAATAGAGCAGGACGAGGAGCAACAGTTTTCTGACCGTCGTCGTCACGGTTGATATTTTATTTTATCTCGAACGCTTTTTGTTAATCTGACCGTCACTCAAGGCCGGCTTTACGCAGGGGCAAGAGGGGGCAGTGCCCCCTCAAACAAACATTCTGCCCCCTCAATCAAATGCGCCGAAATGGGCAAATCTCTCCAAACGCTCTCTCCCCTCTGTACTGAACTCTGTGTGTCGGAGCTTCACAGGATCCATTGTACTGTCTTCAACAAGTCCTTCCCACCACCACAGAAAACAACCAATCAGTGTTTAGTATGCAAATGAGTTGACATACAGCCTGATCTTGCGGTGTCATATTTCTCCCCCTCGTAGAGAGAGCGGCTGCTGAGCTCCAGCGGTAAAACTTATAGAGTAAAGCTCTGTTAAATGTGTTGTAGCGATACTGAATAAATACTTATAATAACAGACGTATTTATTGCATCTATTCTGTCAACTGGGGTTTGTTTCTGTTCTATTTAAACGTGTCTACGCCTGTTAGTAGGAGCAGTGATCAATCACGCACGGGCCATAGATGTGACTGCCTCCTCGGTACTAGACTGAGGGAAAACGAGCTGCGCATATGAGACCCCTCAAGCTCCGCCCAGCCTTTAGTTCAGCATGCTAGTTTGAAGAAAAAAATAACAGAAAGTTTCACTCTACATTCCCGCTGCTTTCAGCAGTTCAGCTCAGAGCTTCATGTATGCCTTGTTGGTTCTTAAAATTTTGATGAAGGATCATTTAGTTTTTACTCATTTTCATTTATTATTATCATTATTTCCCCCTGAAGGTTCACTGCCTTATTTTGGTAGGGGGTTTAATTTTTTGCTCTGTTATTGTTGTGCTTGATAGTTATGATTCTTTAATCATTATGGTCTATATACAGACAGAAACAAACACACAGATAGTTGAGTTTATTGTTATTAGTTTCAAATTTATTCAAAATGCTTAGACATCTAATGGCTGTCCAATAGGGCAATTGTTATTTTGTTGGTTGTTAAAGCTTTGATAATGGATCATTCTTTTCTTTTTTCTTACTTCATTTTGTTATTGATATTTTCTGTTCCCCCCCTGAGGGATTGCCACCTTATTGTGGTCAGGGGGTTTGCGTGCCTCAGTGACTCTAAGAGCTATACCAGCAGGAGCTTTGGTTTCAGGTGGGACACCCAAGCTGGACAGGTCTTAGAGTAGGTCAAAGGTCTTTCTTTGAAGTTGGACTCCACTAACAGCACAGTTCCGTTAAAGAAACACTTAAAAAACAACAACAAGAAAATGCTGAAGTATGTACTCATAATGCCCCCTTCAAATTTATGCCTGCCCCCTCATGTATGCATTCCTAGAACCGGCCCTGCCGTCACTACAGGTTTTCAGAGATGTGACCAGTTTTTGTAAACCTTGGCTTTTGTAATAAACCGAAGTCATTTTATATATCCGTTTTGCTTCAGTTTTTGGACCAAGTTAAACGCGTCAGAAACCTTCGCGTCCTGCAAGAGTGGCGAGAAAAAGTTTTTTGTTTGAAAGGTTTAGCCACTACACCTGGAAGGGGGTGAAATTCAGGGATGAACCCAAACAGTGCAGATGTGGGAATGGGGGTGAAACATTTTACTTTAAGAAGTAAACAACAAATTTAAGGCAGGACCAGTGCTGGTGATGATCTGCTGGTGGAGCTTCACAGCGAGGGCATGCGGGCCTGGCTTCTTACTGGGCGGGGCATCATGCCTGAACACTGGCATTAAAGAGTTAAAATAACTTAAATAATCACATATCTGGACGACTTTTCTTTGTCCTCTAATGACATGGAAGACTGGTAAACCGAAGGGTTAAATCCAGCTTCGGCCTGCAGCAGCAGCCGATGCTGAGGATGCAGCATATCCAGATTCATTAGAAATTAGTCCACGTTAATGAGGCCGTGCTGGCGCGGTGCAGCCTCTTCATCAGCGTCTGGTTTTGTCTGGCAGAGATCTGCCTCTGCTGTCAGGCTTTCATGTGATAAATGGAGTCCTGACGCTTCAGACCTCTGCATCTATGACGGAGGAGAAACTGTTCGGCTCCAAAACGCTGATTCTACAGAAAGAAAATGGATTTGAAGCCAGAACAAGAAGATCAATCCTGGCGGCTGGTTTGGAAAACAGAGTAAAAGCCTCTGAAAACACTCAACACCCCCACAGATTATCTGGGCTGGAAAACACAACTACGCCTGCTGTCGCTTGCTCGCCGCTCCACATCCACGTCACCGCCATCACAGCGAGGGCTGGAGGTAACGGCCATGACGGGAGTCATACATGTAATCATCTTGCTGTGAAGCGACGCTCACACTGTGTGTATATGTGTGTGTATCTTTGACACTAAAACTAATAATCTAGAGAAAAAGGAGTGAACGTCCTGCATCAGCTGGAGCAAACTCAGCCTTTTATAGGAGTACTGAGACGGTGTAGGTGCATCTGCTACAGTTTTTATCATGCAGACATTTCACTCATGAACAGCTGCTGGCTGGTTTGGCTTGTAAGTGTGACGCCCCCCTAGTAGATGGCACCTACGTGAAAGGCACTGGACTTCTCCACAGAACCTCTGCTCCCATATGAAGACCAACTTCTTCCTCAGAACAGCCAAACCTTCACTCAGTTTCTACATGAACTAGTTCAAAGTTCAGTTCACACATTTTAAAATGAGCTGGTTCAGTTCATTTTTAATTTAAATTTTTTAACAAAGTTCCCAGTTCTAAAAATGAACTAGTTCATCTTTTTCTCAGTATGTTGCTGCGAGCTGCTGCCCTCAGAATACGGCATTTTCCTGCCGTTCCACCCATTCAGTCCACGCTCGGAGCAGCTGCAGCTTTCACGCCTACAGTGTGAAAACGTGAGGAAAAACTTGCTTGAATGCTGTTTTTTTTAATCAGGAATTATTAAACTATCTGAGGTAGGAACCAAAGGATGGACCTCAAAGTGCAAAACATTCCCCTTATTTTATCGCTTCATTAAGTCACTTTTCAGTTTTTATGATTAGTTTTTTCTGACTTGTCCTCCTCTGGCCTGGGATCTTCCTCTGGTGGATGCATGGCCTTCCCTGTGGCTGGCTGGCTGGGAGTTTGGCTCCGAGGTGGCTGCTGGTCTCCCGAGTCCTGGGGACCTTGATCTGCCTCTGATCTTTGTTTTGGGCCCGGAGGGATTTCCTCTGATCACGACTGATTCCCGTTATTCTGTCCCCGCCTTCACTAACCTGCTGATGAAGTTACTGGGTCGTTCTGTGGGTTTAATCACCAACAATTTTTTTTGTGTGATTCATGATTTATTTTCCAGCTCGTCTTTTGTTAGGTGCTCCTGATGATTGTCAGCTTTGTTTTCTGGTAGATGTTGGAGGCGATTGTTTCCTTACGGGTAGCAGCTGCTTCTTTTCCACCGCCAGTCGTCTGCTGCCAGGGAGCTTTTTAACCAGCTGGCGATGGACACGTCCTCTGAGGGGACACGTCCTCTGAGGCCAGACTCAGCCCTCGGTTCTACCGAAGGCAGAAGTGTTGCTACGGCAAACTTTCCGCCTGGCAACGCTTCCGGTGAACCGAGGGCTCAGCGATCAGCCTCCGTCTCTCGTGTAACAGCTGACGTCGGAGTTCAGATTGATATCTTTGTAGTCGAGGTCGGAGATCTTTCTGATCCACAATTATTTCTCATTTTTACATTTGTGCAACAAGCCTTAGGAACAGTTTAAAGCTTCTCTCTCACCTTTGTACTGGGTAATTATAGCAAAACCAGAAGTCTGACAGCGTTCCAGCACTCTGGCATCAGGATGGATTTATGGCCTCATTTCGCCCTCGGAGGGAGTGATGAGTGCTGGGAGGAGACGATGAGTGGCAGATTCCAGCTGGGAAGTTTCCAGCATCACCTGGGTCTGCAGGAACAGGTGCAACACATTTTCATCAACGTGGAGGGAAAAAACTGCAGAAATGAAGTCAGGAAATGGTCATTTTTCTGAATCAGTATTTTTTTATTGGCTTGTGAGACAAAGGTGCCAAAAAACAAAACATGATGAACGTGAGAACTTTGATATGAAAGTAGAACGGTTTGTTCAGAACCGAGACGAACAGGAACGCGTTTTACTAACGGGCGTAGTGGTCGTTTCATCCATCTGGTACGAGGCTGAAGGCGCCGCCGCCTCTGGAGGGAATAAAGTGCGGTTGGACTTAAACGGTTAGAAATAACAATAAAAAAAAAAAAACTAAAAACAAAACAAAACTGGACGTTCTGAAAATAAATCAAACAAAAATGGTCGTAGAGAAAGTTCCAGGTTTGGTCGTTTTATCATCTGTTTGTAGATGGGATCAGCACTAACCTCTGCAGGTTTAACTGGCCGCCAGCCTGTTCTACCAGCTGTTACTGGAGCTGGGTTGCCAGATCTGGTAGCCAAAACAAGCCTAAAGTGTCTTAAAAGCAGATCTGGCAACTGTTTCACCAGATGTGATGTTCATTTGTTTCTAACCTGGGTTAAATGGATCAGAAAACGGTGTTTACCTGGTGAGGAATTAATCCCGCTCATACCAGAATATCAAAGAATAAAGAAGCCAAAGCATCTGGAAACTTTACAGTTCGATCACGGAGCATCGGGGAGTGGCTGATTCTCTGCTCTGATTTAAAGCAGGCAAAGAGGGAAAAAAGTACTAATTAATTGATAATAAACTACTAAACTGTAGTGAAGCTGATTATTAAAGTCCATATTAGGAACCTGCTGGACAGATGAAGCACCTTCAACGCCAGATTTTATGATAAACCTGCATAACAAACATTACCCATTATTCTAACCAGGTTCTGGGTTTTATGCACAACTCCTGAACTAAGTGATTGAATTGTCACATAATCAAGTGAAAAATGAGGAATTTACCACAAATATGATGAAATTTATCTCCGAGGCCCAAACCTCAAAACGTAATGATAAACATTTGGATCAGAGCTGCAGGAAGTCATTAAATCCAAACACAGTGGACCGACGCTGCATCAGCAGCTCCAAGAACAACAACATAAATAATTCCACCAAATTCTGGAGAAACAATTGCACATTAAAACATTCAGACATGAAGTTTACAGGTCGCAGGTACATAAACCCGAGTGCTCTCAGTTCTTGACAACATTGTAGTGAGTCTGGAGTCATTTAATGCGGAACGTGGGCTACCGATCCGGGTCAGGCAGCAGGAGAGTTTCTGATCAACTCAGACTGAAGGTGAATCACTGACTGTGGAGGCGTTGCTTACTGATAATGAAGCTAACAGCCACCTCTCTGATCAAGATACTTACTCTAAAACTAAATGTTAGGATTAAATACGATTACTTAGAAAGTTGTGCTAAATTAGCTTGAATAGAAACTAAAAGTTCGCTTTATTGTTTCAGACGGGAGATAAAAAGTAGTGATGTGATTATTTTGCCACTCTGGTGCGAAGACGCCTCTTGATGCTCTCGTGATGGCTCTCCTTCTCCTCCGGCTCTCTGCTGATGATCTAAAACAGGACAGAAGCAAATGTTAGCGTCAGCGTAGGGAAGATCCACCTCCTCAAATCCCACTGACAGGTTGGAAACTTATTTCCACAGCTGCCATTTAAGTGTTTTCTGAGGCAAAAGAAAAACGAGCAGTGACTGAGAGATACGAGCTCTGGTTTCCTGTTAGAAACAAGTACTGCTACGGATTTACAACCATCAGCAACGCCGTTTACACACCCAGCTGTTCCACCTCTCACCAGTTAGCAGAAACAATCTTACGTTCTGGTAGCCATCTGGTAGCCAATCAGCTCTTAACCTCACGTTTTCATAGCCAGTCAGCTCCCAACCTCACGTTTTCATAGCCAATCAGCTCTTAACTTCATGTTTTGGTAGCCAATCAGCTCTTAACTTCATGTTTTGGTAGCCAATCAGCTCTTAACTTCATGTTCTGGTAGCCAATCAGCTCTTAACTTCATGTTCTGGTAGCCAATCAGCTCTTAACTTCATGTTCTGGTAGCCAATCAGTTCTTCAGTGTCTCTTGAGAGTCAGAAGACATGGTTGTCGTGGCAACATTAACGATCAGGCTCTGTTCAGTGCGTTTTAATGAAATCGTCCCAGCGACCTGGACAGCAGCCTGATTTCTTAGGGAAACAGTTCCATCATGGCTGCCCATGTATCATCTCCATCTCAGGTAACAAACCTGGACAGTTTAGTTTATCACTTCTTGTTTTAGTGAACCTTGATAAACGTGTGCAGCGGTCATGTAGAAGGGGACTCACTGGGGCCGGTATATCCATGGGGGAGGAGATTTCAGGTCTGTACAGCTTCTTTTTGCCCTTCTTGCCTCTCAGACTGAGGGAGGAGGAGGAGGCTGCTGAATCTGCCTCACTGCGACCGCTCACCAGACTCATCATCTTCTTGGCTGCAGATCATTTAATGGGACAGTAAAAGAAGATGAACGTAGAGCTTCTAATCCAGAGGACAAACATGTTCATTTACAAGCTTTTTCCTCACTAGAAACTTAGAAACAGTTAAAGCATTAGACGTATTACCATCAACACGATGGGATATTTGAAACTAAGCAGATTTCAGTTATCAGTGACTGAGAAAAAGTGAGTCTTATCCTTGTAAAACAGATGTAGTCATGCCAACACAGTAACATGGTTGTTATTTACGGTGCAGGTAAGAGGAGGAGGCTGCAGGGGAGGGATGGATGAAGGCAGATCAAAGACGGAGGGTCAGAAAACAGCATCCATCTTTTAAAGCTCTGAGCAAAAACTAATGAGCGCAACGTCGCAACTGGAGGAGAAAATAGACGACTTTGCCCCATTCTTCTGTTTCACCTCTCAGACATCATTAGTGTCCCACTTGCCCAGTTACGCACCAACCTGAATGATCCGACGTCTGTTGTTAAAACCAGCTGCTGCTCATTAGACTGTGTTTACGTGTTCAGAGGGTTTTTCTATCATTGACCAATAAAAAGTAAAAGCCCCTTCAAGCAACCAACTCAGAGTAAAATGGTTTACTTGAATTAATTTTTGAGGCGGATGAATATATTCAGTTAATTATCTGGTTTGCTGTGTTAAATCTATAAAAACTGATCCAAACACGGTGTGTTTTAATCTGGAGCTTTTTATATGTACAAGGAGAAAAGTTTCTTTTATCTGCTCAAGTTTTTATCACCTGAAGATTTTGTAAACATGGAACCAGACCCCAAAGTCAACCTGAAATGACCCCAGAATAAATCTAGAAAAAAGGGCACCATTGTTTCCATGTTTACGACCCAAAGAACAGCAGATGTAGAACAGCAGATGTAGAACAGTAGATGTAGAACAGCAGATGTAGAACAGTAGATGTAGAGCAGAAGATGTAGAACAGTAGATGTACAACAGCAGATGTAGAACAGCAGATGTAGAACAGCAGATGTAGAACAATAGATGTAGAACAGCAGATGTAGAACAGTAGATGTAGAACAGCAGATGTAGAACAGCAGATGTAGAACAGAAGATGTAGAACAGTAGATGTAGAACAGCAGATGTAGAACAGTAGTTGTAGAACAGCAGATGTAGAACAATAGATGTAGAACAGTAGATGTAGAACAGTAGATGTAGAACAGCAGATGTAGAACAGCAGATGTAGAACTGAAGATGTAGAACAGTAGATGTAGAGCAGAAGATGTAGAACAGTAGATGTAGAACAGCAGATGTAGAGCAGAAGATGTAGAACAGTAGATGTAGAACAGCAGATGTAGAACAGCAGATGTAGAACAGCAGATGTAGAACAGTAGATGTAGAACAGCAGATGTAGAACAGCAGATGTAGAACAGAAGATGTAGAACAGTAGATGTAGAACAGCAGATGTAGAACAGTAGTTGTAGAACAGCAGATGTAGAACAATAGATGTAGAACAGTAGATGTAGAACAGCAGATGTAGAACAGTAGATGTAGAACAGCAGATGTAGAACAAAAGATGTAGAACTGAAGATGTAGAACAGTAGATGTAGAGCAGAAGATGTAGAACAGTAGATGTAGAACAGCAGATGTAGAACAGAAGATGTAGAACAGTAGATGTAGAACAGTAGATGTAGAACAACAGATGTAGAACAGCAGATGTAGAACAATAGATGTAGAACAGCAGATGTAGAACAGCAGATGTAGAATAAAAGATGTAGAACAGTAGATGTAGAACAGCAGATGTAGAACAACAGATGTAGAACAGCAGATGTAGAACAATAGATGTAGAACAGCAGATGTAGAACAGCAGATGCAGAACAGCAGATGTAGAGCAGCAGATGTAGAACAGCAGATGTAGAACAGTAATTGTAGATCAGCAGATGTAGAACAATAGATGTAGAGCAGAAGATGTAGAACAGCAGATGTAGAACAATAGATGTAGAACAGCAGATGTAGAACAGCAGATGTAGAACAGCAGATGCAGAACAGCAGATGTAGAACAGCAGATGTAGAACAGTAATTGTAGATCAGCAGATGTAGAACAATAGATGTAGAGCAGAAGATGTAGAACAGTAGATGTAGAACAGCAGATGTAGAACAGTAGATGTAGAACAGCAGATGTAGAACAATAGATGTAGAGCAGAAGATGTAGAACAGTAGATGTAGAACAGCAGATGTAGAACAGCAGATGTAGAACAGCAGATGTAGAACAGAAGATGTAGAACAGTAGATGTAGAACAGCAGATGTAGAACAGTAGTTGTAGAACAGCAGATGTAGAACAATAGATGTAGAACAGTAGATGTAGAACAGTAGATGTAGAACAGCAGATGTAGAACAGCAGATGTAGAACTGAAGATGTAGAACAGCAGATGTAGAGCAGAAGATGTAGAACAGCAGATGTAGAACAGCAGATGTAGAACAGCAGATGTAGAACAGAAGATGTAGAACAGTAGATGTAGAACAGCAGATGTAGAACAGTAGTTGTAGAACAGCAGATGTAGAACAATAGATGTAGAACAGCAGATGTAGAACAAAAGATGTAGAACAACAGATGTAGAACAGCAGATGTAGAACAATAGATGTAGAACAGCAGATGTAGAACAGCAGATGTAGAATAAAAGATGTAGAACAGTAGATGTAGAACAGCAGATGTAGAACAAAAGATGTAGAACAACAGATGTAGAACAGCAGATGTAGAACAATAGATGTAGAACAGCAGATGTAGAACAGCAGATGCAGAACAGCAGATGTAGAACAGCAGATGTAGAACAGTAGTTGTAGATCAGCAGATGTAGAACAATAGATGTAGAGCAGAAGATGTAGAACAGTAGATGTAGAACAGCAGATGTAGAACAGTAGATGTAGAACAGCAGATGTAGAACAATAGATGTAGAGCAGAAGATGTAGAACAGTAGATGTAGAACAGCAGATGTAGAACAGCAGATGTAGAACAGAAGATGTAGAACAGTAGATGTAGAACAGCAGATGTAGAACAATAGATGTAGAACAGCAGATGTAGAACAGCAGATGTAGAACAATAGATGTAGAGCAGAAGATGTAGAACAGTAGATGTAGAACAGCAGATGTACAACAGCAGATGTACAACAGCAGATGTAGAACAGCAGACGTAGAACACTAGATGTAGGACAGCAGATGTAGAACAGCAGATGTAGAACAGTAGATGTAGAACAGCAGATGTAGAACAGCAGATGTAGAACAGCAGATGTAGAGCAGAAGATGTAGAACAGCAGATGTAGAACAGCAGATGTACAACAGCAGATGTAGAACAGCAGACGTAGAACAGTAGATGTAGAACAGCAGATGTACAACAGCAGATGTAGAACAGCAGATGTAGAACAGCAGATGTAGAACAGTAGATGTAGAACAAAAGATGTAGAACAACAGATGTAGAACAGCAGATGTAGAACAATAGATGTAGAACAGCAGATGTAGAACAGCAGATGTAGAATAAAAGATGTAGAACAGTAGATGTAGAACAGCAGATGTAGAACAGCAGATGTAGAACAATAGATGTAGAACAGCAGATGTAGAACAGCAGATGTAGAACAGTAGTTGTAGAACAGCAGATGTAGAACAATAGATGTAGAGCAGAAGATGTAGAACAGTAGATGTAGAACAGCAGATGTAGAACAGCAGATGTAGAACAATAGATGTAGAGCAGAAGATGTAGAACAGTAGATGTAGAACAGCAGATGTAGAACAGCAGATGTAGAACAGCAGATGTAGAACAGAAGATGTAGAACAGTAGATGTAGAACAGCAGATGTAGAACAGCAGATGTAGAACAACAGATGTAGAACAGCAGATGTAGAAAAATAGATGTAGAACAGCAGATGTAGAACAGCAGATGTAGAACAATAGATGTAGAGCAGAAGATGTAGAACAGTAGATGTAGAACAGCAGATGTAGAACAGAAGATGTAGAACAGTAGATGTAGAACAGCAGATGTAGAACAAAAGATGTAGATCAACAGATGTAGAACAGCAGATGTAGAACAGCAGATGCAGAACAGCAGATGTAGAACAGCAGATGTAGAACAGCAGATGTAGAGCAGAAGATGTAGAGCAGAAGATGTAGAACAGCAGATGTACAACAGCAGATGTACAACAGCAGACGTAGAACAGCAGACGTAGAACAGTAGATGTAGAACAGCAGATGTAGAACAGTAGATGTAGAACAGCAGATGTAGAACACCAGATGTAGAACAGCAGATGTAGAACAGCAGATGTAGAACAGCAGATGTAGAACAGCAGATGTAGAACAGCAGACGTAGAACAGTAGATGTAGAACAGCAGATGTAGAACAGCAGATGTAGAACAGTAGATGTAGAACAGCAGATGTAGAACAGCAGATGTAGAACAGAAGATGTAGAACAGCAGATGTAGAACAGCAGATGTAGAACAGCACATGTAGAACAGCAGATGTAGAACAAAAGATGTAGAACAACAGATGTAGAACCGCAGATGTAGAACAGCAGATGTAGAACAGCAGATGTACAACAGCAGATGTAGAACAGCAGACGTAGAACAGCAGATGTAGAACAGCAGACGTAGAACAGCAGATGTAGAACACTAGATGTAGAACAGCAGATGTAGAACAGCAGATGTAGAACAGCAGATGTAGAACAGCACATGTAGAACAGCAGATGTAGAACAAAAGATGTAGAACAACATATGTAGAACAGCAGATGTAGAACAATAGATGTAGAACAGCAGATGTAGAACAGTAGATGTAGAACAGTAGATGTAGAACAGCAGATGTAGAACAGCAGATGTAGAACAGTAGATGTAGAACAGCAGATGTAGAACAAAAGATGTAGAACAACAGATGTAGAACAGCAGATGTAGAACAATAGATGTAGAACAGCAGATGTAGAACAGTAGATGTAGAACAGCAGATGTAGAACAGTAGATGTAGAACAGCAGATGTAGAACAGCAGATGTAGAACAGTAGATGTAGAGCAGAAGATGTAGAACAGCAGATGTAGAACAGCAGACGCAGAACAGCAGATGTAGAACAGCAGATGTAGAACACTAGATGTAGAACTGTAGATGTAGAACAGTAGATGTAGAACAGCAGATGTAGAACAATAGATGTAGAACAGCAGATGTAGAACAGTAGATGTAGAACAGCAGATGTAGAACAATAGATGTAGAACACTAGATGTAGAACAGCAGATGTAGAACAGCAGATGTAGAAAAGTAGATGTAGAACAAAAGATGTAGAACAACAGATGCAGAACAGCAGATGTAGAACAATAGATGTAGAACAGCAGATGTAGAACAGTAGATGTAGAACAGCAGATGTAGAACAATAGATGTAGAACAGCAGATGTAGAACAGTAGATGTAGAACAGCAGATGTAGAACAGTAGATGTAGAACAGCAGATGTAGAACAGCAGATGTAGAACAGCAGATGTAGAACAGCAGATGTAGAAAAGTAGATGTAGAACAAGAGATGTAGAACAGCAGATGTAGAACAGCAGATGTAGAACAATAGATGTAGAACAGCAGATGTAGAACAGTAGATGTAGAACAGCAGATGTAGAACACTAAATGTAGAACAGCAGATGTAGAACAGCAGATGTAGAACAGTAGATGTAGAACAGTAGATGTAGAACAGTAGATGTAGAACAGCAGATGTAGAACAGCAGATGTAGAACTGAAGATGTAGAACAGTAGATGTAGAGCAGAAGATGTAGAACAGTAGATGTAGAACAGCAGATGTAGAGCAGAAGATGTAGAACAGTAGATGTAGAACAGCAGATGTAGAACAGTAGATGTAGAACAGCAGATGTAGAACAGCATATGTAGAACAGAAGATGTAGAACAGTAGATGTAGAACAGCAGATGTAGAACAGTAGTTGTAGAACAGCAGATGTAGAACAATAGATGTAGAACAGTAGATGTAGAACAGCAGATGTAGAACAGTAGATGTAGAACAAAAGATGTAGAACAACAGATGTAGAACAGCAGATGTAGAACAATAGATGTAGAACAGCAGATGTAGAACAGCAGATGTAGAATAAAAGATGTAGAACAGTAGATGTAGAACAGCAGATGTAGAACAAAAGATGTAGAACAACAGATGTAGAACAGCAGATGTAGAACAATAGATGTAGAACAGCAGATGTAGAACAGCAGATGCAGAACAGCAGATGTAGAACAGCAGATGTAGAACAGTAGTTGTAGATCAGCAGATGTAGAAAGATAGATGTAGAGCAGAAGATGTAGAACAGCAGATGTAGAACAGTAGATGTAGAACAGCAGATGTAGAACAATAGATGTAGAGCAGAAGATGTAGAACAGTAGATGTAGAACAGCAGATGTAGAACAAAAGATGTAGATCAACAGATGTAGAACAGCAGATGTAGAACAGCAGATGTACAACAGCAGATGTACAACAGCAGATGTACAACAGCAGATGTACAACAGCAGACGTAGAACACTAGATGTAGAACAGCAGATGTAGAACAGCAGATGTAGAACAGCAGATGTAGAACAGCAGATGTAGAACAGCAGATGTAGAACAGCAGATGTAGAACAGCAGATGTAGAACAGCAGATGTAGAACAGTAGATGTAGAACAGCAGATGTAGAACAGCAGATGTAGAACAGCAGATGTAGAACAAAAGATGTAGAACAACAGATGTAGAACAGCAGATGTAGAACAATAGATGTAGAACAGCAGATGTAGAACAGCAGATGTAGAATAAAAGATGTAGAACAGTAGATGTAGAACAGCAGATGTAGAACAAAAGATGTAGAACAGCAGATGTAGAACAGCAGATGTAGAACAGCAGATGTAGAACAGCAGATGTAGAACAGTAGTTGTAGAACAGCAGATGTAGAACAATAGATGTAGAGCAGAAGATGTAGAACAGTAGATGTAGAACAGCAGATGTAGAACAGCAGATGTAGAACAGCAGATGTAGAACAATAGATGTAGAGCAGAAGATGTAGAACAGTAGATGTAGAACAGCAGATGTAGAACAGCAGATGTAGAACAGCAGATGTAGAACAGTAGATGTAGAACAGCAGATGTAGAACAGCAGATGTAGAACAACAGATGTAGAACAGCAGATGTAGAACAATAGATGTAGAACAGCAGATGTAGAACAGCAGATGTAGAACAATAGATGTAGAGCAGAAGATGTAGAACAGTAGATGTAGAACAGCAGATGTAGAACAGAAGATGTAGAACAGTAGATGTAGAACAGCAGATGTAGAACAAAAGATGTAGATCAACAGATGTAGAACAGCAGATGTAGAACAGCAGATGTAGAACAGCAGATGTAGAGCAGAAGATGTAGAACAGCAGATGTAGAACAGCAGATGTACAACAGCAGACGTAGAACAGCAGACGTAGAACAGTAGATGTAGAACAGCAGATGTAGAACAGCAGATGTAGAACAGTAGATGTAGAACAGCAGATGTAGAACACCAGATGTAGAACAGCAGATGTAGAGCAGAAGATGTAGAACAGCAGATGTAGAACAGCAGATGTACAACAGCAGATGTAGAACAGCAGACGTAGAACAGTAGATGTAGAACAGCAGATGTAGAACAGCAGATGTAGAACAGTAGATGTAGAACAGCAGATGTAGAACAGCAGATGTAGAACAGAAGATGTAGAACAGCAGATGTAGAACAGCAGATGTAGAACAGCACATGTAGAACAGCAGATGTAGAACAAAAGATGTAGAACAACAGATGTAGAACAGCAGATGTAGAACAATAGATGTAGAGCAGAAGATGTAGAACAGTAGATGTAGAACAGCAGATGTAGAACAGAAGATGTAGAACAGTAGATGTAGAACAGCAGATGTAGAACAAAAGATGTAGATCAACAGATGTAGAACAGCAGATGTAGAACAGCAGATGCAGAACAGCAGATGTAGAACAGCAGATGTAGAACAGCAGATGTAGAGCAGAAGATGTAGAACAGCAGATGTAGAACAGCAGATGTACAACAGCAGACGTAGAACAGCAGACGTAGAACAGTAGATGTAGAACAGCAGATGTAGAACAGCAGATGTAAAACAGTAGATGTAGAACAGCAGATGTAGAACAGCAGATGTAGAACACTAGATGTAGAACAGTAGATGTAGAACAGTAGATGTAGAACAGCAGATGTAGAACAGCAGATGTAGAACAATAGATGTAGAACAGCAGATGTAGAACAGCAGATGTAGAACAATAGATGTAGAACAGCAGATGTAGAACAGTAGATGTAGAACAGCAGATGTAGAACAGTAGATGTAGAACAGCAGATGTAGAACAGCAGATGTAGAACAGTAGATGTAGAACACTAGATGTAGAACACTAGATGTAGAACAGCAGATGTAGAACAGCAGATGTAGAAAAGTAGATGTAGAACAAAAGATGTAGAACAACAGATGTAGAACAACAGATGTAGAACAATAGATGTAGAACAGCAGATGTAGAACAGTAGATGTAGAACACTAGATGTAGAACAGCAGATGTAGAACAGTAGATGTAGAACAGTAGATGTAGAACAAAAGATGTAGAACAGCAGATGTAGAACAATAGATGTAGAACAGCAGATGTAGAACAGCAGATGTAGAACAGCAGATGTAGAACAGCAGATGTAGAACAGCAGATGTAGAACAGTAGTTGTAGAACAGCAGATGTAGAACAATAGATGTAGAGCAGAAGATGTAGAACAGTAGATGTAGAACAGCAGATGTAGAACAGTAGATGTAGAACAGCAGATGTAGAACAATAGATGTAGAGCAGAAGATGTAGAACAGCAGATGTAGAACAGCAGATGTAGAACAGAAGATGTAGAACAGTAGATGTAGAACAGCAGATGTAGAACAGCAGATGTAGAACAACAGATGTAGAACAGCAGATGTAGAACAATAGATGTAGAACAGCAGATGTAGAACAGCAGATGTAGAACAATAGATGTAGAGCAGAAGATGTAGAACAGAAGATGTAGAACAGCAGATGTAGAACAGAAGATGTAGAACAGTAGATGTAGAACAGCAGATGTAGAACAAAAGATGTAGATCAACAGATGTAGAACAGCAGATGTAGAACAGCAGATGTAGAACAGCAGATGTAGAACAGCAGATGTAGAGCAGAAGATGTAGAACAGCAGATGTAGAACAGCAGATGTACAACAGCAGACGTAGAACAGCAGACGTAGAACAGTAGATGTAGAACAGCAGATGTAGAACAGTAGATGTAGAACAGCAGATGTAGAACACCAGATGTAGAACAGCAGATGTAGAGCAGAAGATGTAGAACAGCAGATGTAGAACAGCAGATGTACAACAGCAGATGTAGAACAGCAGACGTAGAACAGTAGATGTAGAACAGCAGATGTAGAACAGCAGATGTAGAACAGTAGATGTAGAACAGCAGATGTAGAACAGCAGATGTAGAACAGCAGATGTAGAACAGCACATGTAGAACAGCACATGTAGAACAGCAGATGTAGAACAAAAGATGTAGAACAACAGATGTAGAACAGCAGATGTAGAACAATAGATGTAGAGCAGAAGATGTAGAACAGTAGATGTAGAACAGCAGATGTAGAACAGAAGATGTAGAACAGTAGATGTAGAACAGCAGATGTAGAACAAAAGATGTAGATCAACAGATGTAGAACAGCAGATGTAGAACAGCAGATGCAGAACAGCAGATGTAGAACAGCAGATGTAGAACAGCAGATGTAGAGCAGAAGATGTAGAACAGCAGATGTAGAACAGCAGACGTACAACAGCAGACGTAGAACAGCAGACGTAGAACAGTAGATGTAGAACAGCAGATGTAGAACAGTAGATGTAGAACAGCAGATGTAGAACACCAGATGTAGAACAGCAGATGTAGAGCAGAAGATGTAGAACAGCAGATGTAGAACAGCAGATGTACAACAGCAGATGTAGAACAGCAGACGTAGAACAGTAGATGTAGAACAGCAGATGTAGAACAGCAGATGTAGAACAGTAGATGTAGAACAGCAGATGTAGAACAACAGATGTAGAACAGAAGATGTAGAACAGCAGATGTAGAACAGCAGATGTAGAACAGCACATGTAGAACAGCAGATGTAGAACAAAAGATGTAGAACAACAGATGTAGAACAGCAGATGTAGAACAGCAGATGTACAACAGCAGATGTAGAACAGCAGACGTAGAACAGCAGATGTAGAACAGCAGACGTAGAACAGCAGATGTAGAACACTAGATGTAGAACAGCAGATGTAGAACAGCACATGTAGAACAGCAGATGTAGAACAAAAGATGTAGAACAACATATGTAGAACAGCAGATGTAGAACAATAGATGTAGAACAGCAGATGTAGAACAGTAGATGTAGAACAGCAGATGTAGAACAGCAGATGTAGAACAGTAGATGTAGAACAGCAGATGTAGAACAAAAGATGTAGAACAACAGATGTAGAACAGCAGATGTAGAACAATAGATGTAGAACAGCAGATGTAGAACAGTAGATGTAGAACAGCAGATGTAGAACAGTAGATGTAGAACAGCAGATGTAGAACAGCAGATGTAGAACAGAAGATGTAGAACAGTAGATGTAGAGCAGAAGATGTAGAACAGCAGATGTAGAACAGCAGACGCAGAACAGTAGATGTAGAACAGCAGATGTAGAACAGCAGATGTAGAACACTAGATGTAGAACAGTAGATGTAGAACAGTAGATGTAGAACAGCAGATGTAGAACAATAGATGTAGAACAGCAGATGTAGAACAGTAGATGTAGAACAGCAGATGTAGAACAGTAGATGTAGAACAGCAGATGTAGAACAGTAGATGTAGAACAGCAGATGTAGAACAGCAGATGTACAACAGTAGATGTAGAACACTAGATGTAGAACACTAGATGTAGAACAGCAGATGTAGAACAGCAGATGTAGAAAAGTAGATGTAGAACAAAAGATGTAGAACAACAGATGTAGAACAACAGATGTAGAACAGCAGATGTAGAACAATAGATGTAGAACAGCAGATGTAGAACAGTAGATGTAGAACACTAGATGTAGAACACTAGATGTAGAACAGCAGATGTAGAACAGTAGATGTAGAACAAAAGATGTAGAACAGCAGATGTAGAACAATAGATGTAGAACAGCAGATGTAGAACAATAGATGTAGAACAGCAGATGTAGAACAGTAGATGTAGAACAGCAGATGTAGAACAACAGATGTAGAACAGCAGATGTAGAACAGTAGATGTAGAACAGCAGATGTAGAACAGTAGATGTAGAACAGCAGATGTAGAACAGCAGATGTAGAACAGTAGATGTAGAACAGCAGATGTAGAACAGCAGATGTAGAAAAGTAGATGTAGAACAAGAGATGTAGAACAGTAGATGTAGAACAGCAGATGTAGAACAGCAGACGTAGAACAGCAGATGTAGAACACTAGATGTAGAACAGCAGATGTAGAACAGCACATGTAGAACAGCAGATGTAGAACAAAAGATGTAGAACAACATATGTAGAACAGCAGATGTAGAACAGCAGATGTAGAACAGTAGATGTAGAACAGTAGATGTAGAACAGTAGATGTAGAACAGTAGATGTAGAACAGCAGATGTAGAACAGCAGATGTAGAACTGAAGATGTAGAACAGTAGATGTAGAGCAGAAGATGTAGAACAGTAGATGTAGAACAGCAGATGTAGAGCAGAAGATGTAGAACAGTAGATGTAGAACAGCAGATGTAGAACAGTAGATGTAGAACAGCAGATGTAGAACAGCATATGTAGAACAGAAGATGTAGAACAGTAGATGTAGAACAGCAGATGTAGAACAGTAGTTGTAGAACAGCAGATGTAGAACAATAGATGTAGAACAGTAGATGTAGAACAGCAGATGTAGAACAGTAGATGTAGAACAAAAGATGTAGAACAACAGATGTAGAACAGCAGATGTAGAACAATAGATGTAGAACAGCAGATGTAGAACAGCAGATGTAGAATAAAAGATGTAGAACAGTAGATGTAGAACAGCAGATGTAGAACAAAAGATGTAGAACAACAGATGTAGAACAGCAGATGTAGAACAATAGATGTAGAACAGCAGATGTAGAACAGCAGATGCAGAACAGCAGATGTAGAACAGCAGATGTAGAACAGTAGTTGTAGATCAGCAGATGTAGAAAGATAGATGTAGAGCAGAAGATGTAGAACAGCAGATGTAGAACAGTAGATGTAGAACAGCAGATGTAGAACAATAGATGTAGAGCAGAAGATGTAGAACAGTAGATGTAGAACAGCAGATGTAGAACAAAAGATGTAGATCAACAGATGTAGAACAGCAGATGTAGAACAGCAGATGTACAACAGCAGATGTACAACAGCAGATGTACAACAGCAGATGTACAACAGCAGACGTAGAACACTAGATGTAGAACAGCAGATGTAGAACAGCAGATGTAGAACAGCAGATGTAGAACAGCAGATGTAGAACAGCAGATGTAGAACAGCAGATGTAGAACAGCAGATGCAGAACAGCAGATGTAGAACAGTAGATGTAGAACAGCAGATGTAGAACAGCAGATGTAGAACAGCAGATGTAGAACAAAAGATGTAGAACAACAGATGTAGAACAGCAGATGTAGAACAATAGATGTAGAACAGCAGATGTAGAACAGCAGATGTAGAATAAAAGATGTAGAACAGTAGATGTAGAACAGCAGATGTAGAACAAAAGATGTAGAACAGCAGATGTAGAACAGCAGATGTAGAACAGCAGATGTAGAACAGCAGATGTAGAACAGTAGTTGTAGAACAGCAGATGTAGAACAATAGATGTAGAGCAGAAGATGTAGAACAGTAGATGTAGAACAGCAGATGTAGAACAGCAGATGTAGAACAGCAGATGTAGAACAATAGATGTAGAGCAGAAGATGTAGAACAGTAGATGTAGAACAGCAGATGTAGAACAGCAGATGTAGAACAGCAGATGTAGAACAGTAGATGTAGAACAGCAGATGTAGAACAGCAGATGTAGAACAACAGATGTAGAACAGCAGATGTAGAACAATAGATGTAGAACAGCAGATGTAGAACAGCAGATGTAGAACAATAGATGTAGAGCAGAAGATGTAGAACAGTAGATGTAGAACAGCAGATGTAGAACAGAAGATGTAGAACAGTAGATGTAGAACAGCAGATGTAGAACAAAAGATGTAGATCAACAGATGTAGAACAGCAGATGTAGAACAGCAGATGTAGAACAGCAGATGTAGAGCAGAAGATGTAGAACAGCAGATGTAGAACAGCAGATGTACAACAGCAGACGTAGAACAGCAGACGTAGAACAGTAGATGTAGAACAGCAGATGTAGAACAGCAGATGTAGAACAGTAGATGTAGAACAGCAGATGTAGAACACCAGATGTAGAACAGCAGATGTAGAGCAGAAGATGTAGAACAGCAGATGTAGAACAGCAGATGTACAACAGCAGATGTAGAACAGCAGACGTAGAACAGTAGATGTAGAACAGCAGATGTAGAACAGCAGATGTAGAACAGTAGATGTAGAACAGCAGATGTAGAACAGCAGATGTAGAACAGAAGATGTAGAACAGCAGATGTAGAACAGCAGATGTAGAACAGCACATGTAGAACAGCAGATGTAGAACAAAAGATGTAGAACAACAGATGTAGAACAGCAGATGTAGAACAATAGATGTAGAGCAGAAGATGTAGAACAGTAGATGTAGAACAGCAGATGTAGAACAGAAGATGTAGAACAGTAGATGTAGAACAGCAGATGTAGAACAAAAGATGTAGATCAACAGATGTAGAACAGCAGATGTAGAACAGCAGATGCAGAACAGCAGATGTAGAACAGCAGATGTAGAACAGCAGATGTAGAGCAGAAGATGTAGAACAGCAGATGTAGAACAGCAGATGTACAACAGCAGACGTAGAACAGCAGACGTAGAACAGTAGATGTAGAACAGCAGATGTAGAACAGCAGATGTAAAACAGTAGATGTAGAACAGCAGATGTAGAACAGCAGATGTAGAACACTAGATGTAGAACAGTAGATGTAGAACAGTAGATGTAGAACAGCAGATGTAGAACAGCAGATGTAGAACAATAGATGTAGAACAGCAGATGTAGAACAGCAGATGTAGAACAATAGATGTAGAACAGCAGATGTAGAACAGTAGATGTAGAACAGCAGATGTAGAACAGTAGATGTAGAACAGCAGATGTAGAACAGCAGATGTAGAACAGTAGATGTAGAACACTAGATGTAGAACACTAGATGTAGAACAGCAGATGTAGAACAGCAGATGTAGAAAAGTAGATGTAGAACAAAAGATGTAGAACAACAGATGTAGAACAACAGATGTAGAACAATAGATGTAGAACAGCAGATGTAGAACAGTAGATGTAGAACACTAGATGTAGAACAGCAGATGTAGAACAGTAGATGTAGAACAGTAGATGTAGAACAAAAGATGTAGAACAGCAGATGTAGAACAATAGATGTAGAACAGCAGATGTAGAACAGCAGATGTAGAACAATAGATGTAGAACAGCAGATGTAGAACAATAGATGTAGAACAGCAGATGTAGAACAGTAGATGTAGAACAGCAGATGTAGAACAGTAGATGTAGAACAGCAGATGTAGAACAGCAGACGTAGAACAGTAGATGTAGAACAGCAGATGTAGAACAGCAGATGTAGAACAGCAGATGTAGAACAGCAGATGTAGAACAGCAGATGTAGAACAGTAGATGTAGAACAGTAGATGTAGAACAACAGATGTAGAACAGCACATGTAGAACAATAGATGTAGAACAGCAGATGTAGAACAGCAGATGTAGAATAAAAGATGTAGAACAGTAGATGTAGAACAAAAGATGTAGAACAGCAGATGTAGAACAGCAGATGTAGAACAGCAGATGTAGAACAGCAGATGTAGAACAGCAGATGTAGAACAGTAGTTGTAGAACAGCAGATGTAGAACAATAGATGTAGAGCAGAAGATGTAGAACAGTAGATGTAGAACAGCAGATGTAGAACAGTAGATGTAGAACAGCAGATGTAGAACAATAGATGTAGAGCAGAAGATGTAGAACAGCAGATGTAGAACAGCAGATGTAGAACAGAAGATGTAGAACAGTAGATGTAGAACAGCAGATGTAGAACAGCAGATGTAGAACAACAGATGTAGAACAGCAGATGTAGAACAATAGATGTAGAACAGCAGATGTAGAACAGCAGATGTAGAACAATAGATGTAGAGCAGAAGATGTAGAACAGAAGATGTAGAACAGCAGATGTAGAACAGAAGATGTAGAACAGTAGATGTAGAACAGCAGATGTAGAACAAAAGATGTAGATCAACAGATGTAGAACAGCAGATGTAGAACAGCAGATGTAGAACAGCAGATGTAGAACAGCAGATGTAGAGCAGAAGATGTAGAACAGCAGATGTAGAACAGCAGATGTACAACAGCAGACGTAGAACAGCAGACGTAGAACAGTAGATGTAGAACAGCAGATGTAGAACAGTAGATGTAGAACAGCAGATGTAGAACACCAGATGTAGAACAGCAGATGTAGAGCAGAAGATGTAGAACAGCAGATGTAGAACAGCAGATGTACAACAGCAGATGTAGAACAGCAGACGTAGAACAGTAGATGTAGAACAGCAGATGTAGAACAGCAGATGTAGAACAGTAGATGTAGAACAGCAGATGTAGAACAGCAGATGTAGAACAGCACATGTAGAACAGCACATGTAGAACAGCAGATGTAGAACAAAAGATGTAGAACAACAGATGTAGAACAGCAGATGTAGAACAATAGATGTAGAGCAGAAGATGTAGAACAGTAGATGTAGAACAGCAGATGTAGAACAGAAGATGTAGAACAGTAGATGTAGAACAGCAGATGTAGAACAAAAGATGTAGATCAACAGATGTAGAACAGCAGATGTAGAACAGCAGATGCAGAACAGCAGATGTAGAACAGCAGATGTAGAACAGCAGATGTAGAGCAGAAGATGTAGAACAGCAGATGTAGAACAGCAGACGTACAACAGCAGACGTAGAACAGCAGACGTAGAACAGTAGATGTAGAACAGCAGATGTAGAACAGTAGATGTAGAACAGCAGATGTAGAACACCAGATGTAGAACAGCAGATGTAGAGCAGAAGATGTAGAACAGCAGATGTAGAACAGCAGATGTACAACAGCAGATGTAGAACAGCAGACGTAGAACAGTAGATGTAGAACAGCAGATGTAGAACAGCAGATGTAGAACAGTAGATGTAGAACAGCAGATGTAGAACAACAGATGTAGAACAGAAGATGTAGAACAGCAGATGTAGAACAGCAGATGTAGAACAGCACATGTAGAACAGCAGATGTAGAACAAAAGATGTAGAACAACAGATGTAGAACAGCAGATGTAGAACAGCAGATGTACAACAGCAGATGTAGAACAGCAGACGTAGAACAGCAGATGTAGAACAGCAGACGTAGAACAGCAGATGTAGAACACTAGATGTAGAACAGCAGATGTAGAACAGCACATGTAGAACAGCAGATGTAGAACAAAAGATGTAGAACAACATATGTAGAACAGCAGATGTAGAACAATAGATGTAGAACAGCAGATGTAGAACAGTAGATGTAGAACAGCAGATGTAGAACAGCAGATGTAGAACAGTAGATGTAGAACAGCAGATGTAGAACAAAAGATGTAGAACAACAGATGTAGAACAGCAGATGTAGAACAATAGATGTAGAACAGCAGATGTAGAACAGTAGATGTAGAACAGCAGATGTAGAACAGTAGATGTAGAACAGCAGATGTAGAACAGCAGATGTAGAACAGAAGATGTAGAACAGTAGATGTAGAGCAGAAGATGTAGAACAGCAGATGTAGAACAGCAGACGCAGAACAGTAGATGTAGAACAGCAGATGTAGAACAGCAGATGTAGAACACTAGATGTAGAACAGTAGATGTAGAACAGTAGATGTAGAACAGCAGATGTAGAACAATAGATGTAGAACAGCAGATGTAGAACAGTAGATGTAGAACAGCAGATGTAGAACAGTAGATGTAGAACAGCAGATGTAGAACAGTAGATGTAGAACAGCAGATGTAGAACAGCAGATGTACAACAGTAGATGTAGAACACTAGATGTAGAACACTAGATGTAGAACAGCAGATGTAGAACAGCAGATGTAGAAAAGTAGATGTAGAACAAAAGATGTAGAACAACAGATGTAGAACAACAGATGTAGAACAGCAGATGTAGAACAATAGATGTAGAACAGCAGATGTAGAACAGTAGATGTAGAACACTAGATGTAGAACACTAGATGTAGAACAGCAGATGTAGAACAGTAGATGTAGAACAAAAGATGTAGAACAGCAGATGTAGAACAATAGATGTAGAACAGCAGATGTAGAACAATAGATGTAGAACAGCAGATGTAGAACAGTAGATGTAGAACAGCAGATGTAGAACAACAGATGTAGAACAGCAGATGTAGAACAGTAGATGTAGAACAGCAGATGTAGAACAGTAGATGTAGAACAGCAGATGTAGAACAGCAGATGTAGAACAGTAGATGTAGAACAGCAGATGTAGAACAGCAGATGTAGAAAAGTAGATGTAGAACAAGAGATGTAGAACAGTAGATGTAGAACAGCAGATGTAGAACAGCAGACGTAGAACAGCAGATGTAGAACACTAGATGTAGAACAGCAGATGTAGAACAGCACATGTAGAACAGCAGATGTAGAACAAAAGATGTAGAACAACATATGTAGAACAGCAGATGTAGAACAGCAGATGTAGAACAGTAGATGTAGAACAGTAGATGTAGAACAGCAGATGTAGAACAGCAGATGTAGAACAGTAGATGTAGAACAGCAGATGTAGAACAAAAGATGTAGAACAGCAGATGTAGAACAGCAGATGTAGAACAATAGATGTAGAACAGCAGATGTAGAACAGTAGATGTAGAACAGTAGGTGCAGAACAGTAGATGCAGAATAGATGTAGAACAACAGATGTAGAACAAGAGATGCGGGGGCGGCATGGCTCAATGGGTAGAGTGGTCGTCCTGTAACCTAAGGGCTGCCGGTTTGATCCCGGCCCGGAGAGCTCATGTCGAGGTGTCCCTGAGCAAGACACCGAACCTCTACTTGCTCCTGATGGGTCGTGGTTAGCGCCCTGCATGGCAGCTTCTGCCATCAGTGTGTGAATGTGTGTGTGAATGGGTGAAAGTGACGTATATGTAAAGCGCTTTGGATTAAAGCGCTATATAAGTACAGACCATTTATTTACCATTTAGATGTAGAACAATAGATACAGGATAGTTTGAACCATTGTCTGTTTTTGTACATTTAGAAACGTTTTGGTGTTTTACATTTTATGTGTTTATTTTGCAAAATATACTTTTTTATAGTTGACATAATTTGAACTTTTATAAGTTATTACTGCTCACTTTAATGTTGTTACTTTGCTGATCTGCAGGTAAAAAAGCTGCATAAATAAACCTAGCAGATGTTTTAATTACGTCGTTGGCCGTTCCTTTTCATGCAAAGGTTGGGATCAATATTATTAAATTAGGAAAACTCTGTTTATCCTTGGTGAATATAGACAGACTTCAAAGTCTGGTTTGTGCAGCTTCATCTGCTTTCATTTTCTGATCTTTTTTTTCTCTAAAGCTCATTTTGCTTCAAAGGGCTCTAAATATTTTTGCTGTAGTAAAGATGAGTTTTATGTTGTCCAGAAAGCTGGAGTGTTTCGTCTATGATGTGTCACCCTGCTTCTTTAAACAACTCTTTATATTGTTAAGTGCATGTGCAGCCTCTGGTCTTCACCCTCGATTTTCCTCCAGCCAAAAACCAGATTTATATCTAACGTCTAAGCAAAGAGAAATTCTCCACACTGACCTTTGGAGCTGAACAGCGTGGGGGAGCTCTGCAGGAAGTCTCCGATCTTCAGCAGCGCCCCATCCTTTCTGCTGCGGATGCTGTTTGGGGAGTCATGGCAACCTGCTGGGGAAGAGCTCTGATCACAGAACATGGACGTGGTTAGTCTGCCGGTGTGGAACATGCTGATCGTATCAATATGGTTCTGCTGGATGAAGGTAAAACTCCTGAAAGCAGCTGAGAGCCGCCAGCTGGACAACAGACCAGAGTCTAATGTTTAGTCTGAGTCAACTTTATTAATACCGACAAAAACACCATTACAGCTGTTTACTAAATATACATCCACCCACCGTCCTCCTCATTGGGTCCACCTTCTAGTACCGGGTCGTCCTCTTCATCGAGTCCACCTTCTAGTACCGGGTCGTCCTCTTCATCGAGTCCACCTTCTAGTACCGGGTCGTCCTCTTCATCAGGTCCACCTTCTAGTACCGGGTCGTCCTCTTCATCGAGTCCACCTTCTAGTACCGGGTCGTCCTCTTCGTCAGGACCACCTTCTAGTACCGGGCCGTCCTCTTCATCAGGACCACCTTCTAGTACCGGGTCGTCCTCTTCATCAGGTCCACCTTCTAGTACCGGGTCGTCCTCTTCATCAGATCTATCTTCTAGTACCGGGTCGTCCTCTTCATCAGGTCCACCTTCTAGTACCGGGTCGTCCTCTTCATCAGGACCACCTTCTAGTACCGGGTCGTCCTCTTCATCAGGTCCTTCTTCTAGTACCTCTCGTCCTCTTCATCAGGACCACCTTCTAGTACCGGGTCGGACCTTTTTAATCCTGGTGTGATAGATGAAGCAGGTGGTGGAAACCTTCCTCAGAGGTTTTCTCCATATTAACATGACAGCATCACACAGTTGCTGCAGGTTTGTCGGCTGCATCCATGATGAGAATCTCCCGTTCCACCACATCCCAAAGCTGCTCTACTGGACTGAGATCTGGTGGCTGTGGAGGCCGTTGGAGTCCAGTGAACTCATCGTCATGTTCTAGAAAGCAGGTGGAGATGATCTGAGCTTTGTGACATGGTGCATTATCCTGCTGGAAGTAGTATCAGAAGATGCTCCACTGTGGTCATAAAGGGATGGACATGGTCAGCAACAATACTCAGGTAGGCTGTGCTGGTTAAACCAGGCCACGTTGGTACTAAGGGGCCCAAAGTGGACCAAGAAAACCTCCCCCCACCATTACACCAGCAGCAGCCTGAAGCGTTGATCCAAGGCAGGATGGATCCATGTTTTCATGATGTTTCCAGCAGATTCTGAGCCGAGCATCTGAATGTGGAGCTGAAATGGAGACTCATCAGACCAGCAACGTTTCTCCATCTTCTATTGTCCAGTGTTGGTGAGTGTGTGTGAATTGTAGCCTCAGTTTCCTGTTCTTAGCTGGCAGCAGGCACCCGGTGTGTCTTCTGCTGCTGCAGCCCATCTGCTTCCAGGCTGGACGTGTTGTGTGTTCAGAGATGCTGTTCTGCAGACTTTGGTCGGCACCACTGCTGATTAGACTTCCGGTTGCCTTCATATCATCTCCAACCAGTCTGCACATTCTCCTCTGACCTCAACAAGACAATTTGTCCAGACAACTGTCCACACTGCTGCCGCGTGATTGGCCGGTCAGATATTTGTGTTAACAGGAAGCTGAACAGGTAGAGCTGAAGAAGAGGATGGTGGATGTGTTGACATTCACACTGCAGCTACGTTTCTTTACATTTCTTTGGAATTTAAAGCTAAAAATGCGAAGAGAACCTCTTGTTTTCCAGAATTTCTTTTTCTACGTGATGCATGGCTTCATTTCCAGCAGCTTTGGTCTCAGTGAGGACAGCGCTGACTGTAGTCTGAGACCATATCAAGAATATTTACCTGGAAAATTCTGATTCATGTATCACCGGAATGTTTATACGATGCAGATTTACCAGGATACACACACGTAGTGATCTGTAGAAGTAAGCTGAAGGATAGCTGCGCTGAAAGCCGGTGTGTTACATGCATGTCTGCATGAGGGTGTTTGTGTATGGAGTGTGTTCGTCTCTCCGGTTCTTACCTCCTCTTTGTGTGGAGTCCGCTTTGGCGTAACTTTGGTTTTTGTGTTCCTTCTGTTTGCTGTCTCAACTTCTTCCTGTAAACACACACAGCGACGAGATGAAGGAGTAACAACAGGCCAACAAGCAGCCGAAGCCAAGATACGGTGGAAGGATATGAAGGATGGTCTACAGGTGGCTCTAAGACTCAGCAGGAAGACGCTTCCACCATCTTCCTGCTGAGGCTGGATCGTTTTCATGGAGAGAAAACCAGCTTATTTTTTTCCAGCTGTTTGTCTGGACGAGGAGCTCAAAGCTTTAAAAAGTTAAACTGGCACCAGACAGAAATCAGCACAGGGTGGAGGAAAATGAACCCTCCATTCAGACTGAACCAGAGACTGGAAGCCGTTTCCTCACAACAGTTTCACAGATGTGCCTCTCACAAGTTTCCGTTTCTCAGTTTTCCAGGGATCATTTTCACCAACCTTGACTGTTCGTTCTAGAAACGACGACAAGCTTGAAAGAATAAAAATGTCCCTTCAGCTCTGAGGAGGAGACATGTGCTGCATGCAACCTGAATGAAGCATGAATTATTTTCCACATGTGGGGTTCAGTCGTCTTCCTGCTGCCGGATGCGGATCGGAGGCTCATAAAAACGCCCTCCCAGACGAGACGGCAGCATTTATATGCAAAGATATGCACCTGCTGATGGAGCGGCGACATAAAAGTCCAGCAGCGAGAGTCCGATGTGAGAACACGTCAGCAGGTCAGAATAACCTGATACCATTTACTCCTGCATCAGTTTCAGAGCAACAAATAAACAGACATATTTTTGGTACTTCTGAGTCAGGAGGGGCCGCTGGGGGTGAGGCCGACCTGAGGAGCATGCTCAGTAGCTGCACAGAGGAGTGGGCGTGGCAGAGGAAGAAACAGGTCACAACACGAGGAGTCAAGCACTCAGCAAAGGTTGTCAAAGAAATCCTAGAAAGGACAGAAGGGAAGAGGATGAAGGGAAGAGGACGAAGAGGAAGAGGACGAAGGGGAAGAGGACGAAGGGAAGAGGACGAAGGGAAGAGGACGAAGAGGAAGAGGACGAAGGGGAAGAGGACGAAGGGAAGAGGACGAAGGGAAAAGGATGAAGGGAAGGGGACGAAGGGAAGAGGAGGAAGGGAAGAGGACGACGGGAAGAGGACGACGGGAAGAGGACGAAGGGAAGAGGACGAAGGGAAGAGGACGAAGAGGAAGAGGACGAAGGGGAAGAGGACGAAGGGAAGAGGACGAAGAGGAAGAGGACGAAGGGGAAGAGGACGAAGGGAAGAGGACGAAGGGAAAAGGATGAAGGGAAGGGGACGAAGGGAAGAGGAGGAAGGGAAGAGGACGACGGGAAGAGGACGACGGGAAGAGGACGAAGGGAAGAGGACGAAGGGAAGAGGATGAAGGGAAAAGGATGAAGGGAAGAGGAGGAAGGGAAGAGGACGAAGGGAAAAGGATGAAGGGAAGGGGACGAAGGGAAGAGGACGAAGGGAAGAGGACGAAGAGGAAGAGGACGAAGGGGAAGAGGACGAAGGGAAGAGGACGAAGGGGAAGAGGATGAAGGGAAGAGGACGACGGGAAGAGGACGAAGGGAAGAGGATGAAGGGGAAGAGGACGAAGGGAAGAGGATGAAGGGAAGAGGACGAAGAGGAAGAGGACGAAGGGGAAGAGGACGAAGGGAAGAGGATGAAGGGAAAAGGATGAAGAGAAGGGGACGAAGGGAAGAGGACGAAGGGAAGAGGACGACGGGAAGAGGACGAAGGGAAGAGGATGAAGGGGAAGAGGACGACGGGAAAAGGATGAAGGGAAGAGGATGAAGGGAAGAGGACGACGGGAAGAGGACGAAGGGAAGAGGATGAAGGGAAGAGGACGAAGAGGAAGAGGATGAAGGGAAAAGGATGAAGGGAAGGGGACAAAGGGAAGAGGACGAAGGGAAGAGGACGAAGGGAAGAGGATGAAGGGAAAAGGATGAAGGGAAGAGGACGAAGGGAAGAGGACGAAGGGGAAGAGGACGAAGGGAAGAGGATGAAGGGAAAAGGATGAAGGGAAGGGGACGAAGGGAAGAGGACGAAGGGAAGAGGACGACGGGAAGAGGACGAAGGGAAGAGGACGAAGGGAAGAGGACGAAGGGAAAAGGATGAAGGGAAGGGGACGAAGGGAAGAGGATGAAGGGAAGAGGACGAAGGGAAGGGGACGAAGGGAAGGGGACGAAGGGAAGAGGATGAAGGGAAGAGGACGAAGAGGAAGAGGACGAAGGGGAAGAGGACGAAGGGAAGAGGACGAAGGAAAGAGGACGAAGGAAAGAGGACGAAGGGAAGAGGACGAAGGGAAGAGGACGAAGGGAAGGGGACGAAGGGAAGGGGACGAAGGAAAGAGGAAGAAGGGAAGAGGACGAAGGGAAGGGGACGAAGGGAAGGGGACGAAGGGAAAGGGACGAAGGGAAGGGGACGAAGGGAAGGGGACGAAGGGAAGAGGACGAAGGGAAGAGGACGAAGAGGAAGAGGACGAAGGGGAAGAGGACGAAGGGAAGAGGACGAAGGGAAGAGGACGAAGAGGAAGAGGACGAAGGGGAAGAGGACGAAGGGAAGAGGACGAAGGGAAAAGGATGAAGGGAAGGGGACGAAGGGAAGAGGAGGAAGGGAAGAGGACGACGGGAAGAGGACGAAGGGAAGAGGACGAAGGGAAGAGGAGGAAGGGAAGAGGACGAAGGGAAAAGGATGAAGGGAAGGGGACGAAGGGAAGAGGACGAAGGGAAGAGGACGAAGAGGAAGAGGACGAAGGGGAAGAGGACGAAGGGAAGAGGACGAAGGGAAAAGGACGAAGGGAAGGGGACGAAGGGAAGAGGATGAAGGGAAGAGGACGACGGGAAGAGGACGAAGGGAAGAGGATGAAGGGGAAGAGGACGAAGGGAAGAGGATGAAGGGAAGAGGACGAAGGGAAGAGGACGAAGAGGAAGAGGACGAAGGGGAAGAGGACGAAGGGAAGAGGACGAAGGGAAGAGGACGAAGAGGAAGAGGACGAAGGGGAAGAGGACGAAGGGAAGAGGACGAAGGGAAAAGGATGAAGGGAAGGGGACGAAGGGAAGAGGAGGAAGGGAAGAGGACGACGGGAAGAGGACGAAGGGAAGAGGACGAAGGGAAGAGGAGGAAGGGAAGAGGACGAGGGAAAAGGATGAAGGGAAGGGGACGAAGGGAAGAGGACGAAGGGAAGAGGACGAAGAGGAAGAGGACGAAGGGGAAGAGGACGAAGGGAAGAGGACGAAGGGAAGAGGACGAAGGGAAAAGGACGAAGGGAAGGGGACGAAGGGAAGAGGATGAAGGGAAGAGGACGACGGGAAGAGGACGAAGGGAAGAGGATGAAGGGGAAGAGGACGAAGGGAAGAGGATGAAGGGAAGAGGACGAAGAGGAAGAGGACGAAGGGGAAGAGGACGAAGGGAAGAGGATGAAGGGAAAAGGATGAAGGGAAGGGGACGAAGGGAAGAGGACGAAGGGAAGAGGATGAAGGGAAGAGGACGAAGAGGAAGAGGACGAAGGGGAAGAGGACGAAGGGAAGAGGACGAAGAGGAAGAGGACGAAGGGGAAGAGGACGAAGGGAAGAGGACGAAGGGAAGGGGACGAAGGGAAGGGGACGAGGGAAGAGGAGGAAGGGAAGAGGACGACGGGAAGAGGACGACGGGAAGAGGACGAAGGGAAGAGGACGAAGGGAAAAGGATGAAGGGAAGGGGACGAAGGGAAGAGGATGAAGGGGAAGAGGACGAAGGGAAGAGGACGACGGGAAAGGATGAAGGGAAGAGGATGAAGGGGAAGAGGATGAAGGGAAAAGGATGAAGGGAAGAGGATGAAGGGAAGAGGACGACGGGAAGAGGACGAAGGGAAGAAGATGAAGGGAAGAGGACGAAGAGGAAGAGGATGAAGGGAAAAGGATGAAGGGAAGGGGACGAAGGGAAGAGGATGAAGGGAAGAGGACGACGGGAAGAGGACGAAGGGAAGAGGATGAAGGGGAAGAGGATGAAGGGAAAAGGATGAAGGGAAGAGGATGAAGGGAAGAGGACGACGGGAAGAGGACGAAGGGAAGAGGATGAAGGGAAGAGGACGAAGAGGAAGAGGATGAAGGGAAAAGGATGAAGGGAAGGGGACAAAGGGAAGAGGACGAAGGGAAGAGGACGAAGGGGAAGAGGACGAAGGGAAGAGGATGAAGGGAAAAGGATGAAGGGAAGAGGACGAAGGGAAGAGGACGAAGGGGAAGAGGACGAAGGGAAGAGGATGAAGGGAAAAGGATGAAGGGAAGGGGACGAAGGGAAGAGGATGAAGGGAAGAGGACGAAGGGAAGAGGATGAAGGGAAGAGGATGAAGGGAAGAGGATGAAGGGAAGAGGACGAAGGGAAGAGGATGAAGGGAAGAGGACGAAGGGAAGAGGACACACGTTGGGGATGAATGAAACAGAACGAGAACAGAGTAAAGAAGATAAGCAGCGACAGTAATGATGATTAACTGTAATGGGAACGTGTGGAGAAAGTAAACAAGGTGTGTGTGTGTGTGTGTGTGTAAGGAAAGTAAATGAGACATGAGATGATGGGAATGATGAGCAAAGACAAACCCAGAGGAGATTAAGAAACTCAGATCCGCTTCAAGTTGACGTGTGAACTGCAGCCTCTCACTGCTTCTACTTCTAGTTATGACCTTTCATGTGAAGTAAAGTAGAAACAAATTTCATTAAATCTATGGATCTAAATGATGACATCTAGCTCACAGCGCTGACATAGTGGACTAAAATACCAATCAAAGCTGTCAAATACCAAAACCAGAAAGTTAAAACTACATTCAACCTCTTCTTAGGTCTAACTTTCCTGCCTCCAGTCTGACATGACATGTACGCATATGTTTATAACTACAAGGACTGGATGTAGAATCCTGCTTTCTACAGAACGCTGAGACGTGACAGATTACTACACAAGTATCGGAATCAGGATACAGGTTACCGTGTCAGAATAAATTCACCTGGAACACCGTAAAAAATGGAAATATCTCCAAAAAGAAAATCACATTACTATCAGTGTAAACCAGAAAATTTCAGCCCAATTATCCAGGAATGAGTAAAGTAATCCTAGAAATGTCAATTAAGTGATGTGAGGTACGTCTTTTTTCTATTTCCTGGTGTTTTACTGCCCCCTACTGGACCAAAGCACGACTGCACAAACACATCTCGTGGGGAAATTAAGTTTTTTTTTTCTAGGCTTGTAACACCAAAAAAGTTTTTAATCTATTAATGACGGGATAGCTGTGGATCCATCAGATTAAAATATGAACAGGTAGTTTGCCTCAACAAACATGTGCTTGACGTTGGGATAGAGGCGCTTCGGTGAAACTGAAACTCCGTCTTGCTCCGTCTGCAAATAACTTTTATGGACAGAATTTCTAGGTGCAGCCGAGGTGTTGAGGGGATCTGGTTCGGTGGCCTCAGGATTGGGTCTCTGCTCTTTGCGGATGATGTGGTTCTGTTGGCTTCGTCGGGCCGTGATCTTCAGCTCTCACTGGAGCGATCTGCAGCCGAGTGTGAAGCGGCTGGGATGAGAATCAGCACCTCCAAGTCCGAGACCATGGTCCTCAGCCGGAAAAGGGTGGAGTGCTTTCTCCGGGCATCTGGTTAGGATGCCTCCTGGACGCCTCCCTGGTGAGGTGTTCCGGGCACGTCCCACCGGAAAGAGGCCCAGGTAAAGCCCCAGGACACGCTGGACGGACGACATCTCTCGGCTGGCCTGGGAACGCCTCGGGATCCCTCCGGATGAGCTGGTGAATGTGGCCGGGGAGAGGGAAGTCAGGGTTTCCCTGCTTAGGCAGCTGCCCCCAGGACCCGACTCCGGATAAGCAGCAGAAAATGGATGGATGGATGGATAAATAAAAATTTGGTTCATCAAAATCGACAAATTTCCTAAAGTACATATTTATCGTGAATTCTAAGTTGTTTTTTAAAAAGTTCTGGTAATATCTGCGTCTCTAAATGAGTTTTATTTAGCTGGCTGAGGGAAAAATGGACTGGAAAGGCTGCAGACCCTGCACTAAGTGGTAGGACCTGGTCTAATTTGGTCTGGGTTCTGACCAGGATCCAGACGCAGCACGTTTCATATCAGCAGCAGCGTTTCCATGACGATTTTTCATAAAATGAACGACTTGTGGTTTGCAGGTGTTTCCATTGAATGGTGTTGAGTGTAAGCTGTAGCCGTCATAAAATCTCGTAAAATTTTCGCCATATTTCTGAGGTTTCTAGAAACGTGGGCGTTTCCATTTTATTGCGATATTTAGGTTTTGCTTAATTCCAGGGTTAGAGGAAACTTCATCTGAGCTTCATCCAGCTCGGCTTCATCGGTCCAAGGAATTTTTCTAGAAGGAATCGATGACGACTCGACGCTCAGCAGGGAGCACAGTGGGCCTGCGGGGACTCTGACCCACGTTACCCGCTCAAGTGTCCTTAAACAAAGACCTGAATCCTTACAGAGTCCATGAGCACAGCCCAACCTCAGCGCTGACCTCCCTGTAGGAAGAATTCCCTCCCTGGAGAAATAACACTCGCAAGGTGACACCGAGCAGGAAAAACAGAGGGAAGAGTTCCACACAGCAGCACATGGAAACCACGCATCAGACTTACAGATTCAGCTCGTCAGGCTGCACATGCTTCGGTGTTGGACTCATAAATGTGTGAACATGCTCCATCTTAGTTTCTGCTTTTCCGAACTGAGCAGCCATTATCAAACAGCGAAGTGTTGCAGAGGAAGAGAAGAGTCAACAGCAGAACCCACAAACCTTCCCCGTTCTTCCTGTGATTTTCCTTAGATTTTTCTTTACCCTCAGCTGGGCGGTGACCCGGGGAGAAGTGGGTCCACTCCTTTACCCTCAGCTGGGCGGTGACCCGGGATGAAGTGGGTCCGCTCCTTTACCCTCAGCTGGGCGGTGACCCGGGATGAAGTGGGTCCGCTCCTTTACCCTCAGCTGGGCGGTGACCCGGGGAGAAGTGGGTCCACTCCTTTACCCTCAGCTGGGCGGTGACCCGGGATGAAGTGGGTCCGCTCCTTTACCCTCAGCTGGGCGGTGACCCGGGGAGAAGTGGGTCCACTCCTTTACCCTCAGCTGGGCGGTGACCCGGGGAGAAGTGGGTCCACTCCTTTACCCTCAGCTGGGCGGTGACCCGGGATGAAGTGGGTCCGCTCCTTTACCCTCAGCTGGGCGGTGACCCGGGTTGAAGTGGGTCCGCTCCTTTACCCTCAGCTGGGCGGTGACCCGGGATGAAGTGGGTCCGCTCCTTTACCCTCAGCTGGGCGGTGACCCGGGATGAAGTGGGTCCGCTCCTTTACCCTCAGCTGGGCGGTGACCCGGGGAGAAGTGGGTCCGCTCCTTTACCCTCAGCTGGGCGGTGACCCGGGATGAAGTGGGTCCGCTCCTTTACCCTCAGCTGGGCGGTGACCCGGGGAGAAGTGGGTCCGCTCCTTTACCCTCAGCTGGGCGGTGACCCGGGATGAAGTGGGTCCGCTCCTTTACCCTCAGCTGGGCGGTGACCCGGGATGAAGTGGGTCCGCTCCTTTACCCTCAGCTGGGCGGTGACCCGGGGAGAAGTGGGTCCACTCCTTTACCCTCAGCTGGGCGGTGACCCGGGGAGAAGTGGGTCCACTCCTTTACCCTCAGCTGGGCGGTGACCCGGGATGAAGTGGGTCCGCTCCTTTACCCTCAGCTGGGCGGTGACCCGGGATGAAGTGGGTCCGCTCCTTTACCCTCAGCTGGGCGGTGACCCGGGGAGAAGTGGGTCCACTCCTTTACCCTCAGCTGGGCGGTGACCCGGGATGAAGTGGGTCCGCTCCTTTACCCTCAGCTGGGCGGTGACCCGGGGAGAAGTGGGTCCACTCCTTTACCCTCAGCTGGGCGGTGACCCGGGGAGAAGTGGGTCCACTCCTTTACCCTCAGCTGGGCGGTGACCCGGGATGAAGTGGGTCCGCTCCTTTACCCTCAGCTGGGCGGTGACCCGGGATGAAGTGGGTCCGCTCCTTTACCCTCAGCTGGGCGGTGACCCGGGATGAAGTGGGTCCGCTCCTTTACCCTCAGCTGGGCGGTGACCCGGGATGAAGTGGGTCCGCTCCTTTACCCTCAGCTGGGCGGTGACCCGGGGAGAAGTGGGTCCGCTCCTTTACCCTCAGCTGGGCGGTGACCCGGGATGAAGTGGGTCCGCTCCTTTACCCTCAGCTGGGCGGTGACCCGGGGAGAAGTGGGTCCGCTCCTTTACCCTCAGCTGGGCGGTGACCCGGGATGAAGTGGGTCCGCTCCTTTACCCTCAGCTGGGCGGTGACCCGGGATGAAGTGGGTCCGCTCCTTTACCCTCAGCTGGGCGGTGACCCGGGGAGAAGTGGGTCCACTCCTTTACCCTCAGCTGGGCGGTGACCCGGGGAGAAGTGGGTCCACTCCTTTACCCTCAGCTGGGCGGTGACCCGGGATGAAGTGGGTCCGCTCCTTTACCCTCAGCTGGGCGGTGACCCGGGATGAAGTGGGTCCGCTCCTTTACCCTCAGCTGGGCGGTGACCCGGGATGAAGTGGGTCCGCTCCTTTACCCTCAGCTGGGCGGTGACCCGGGATGAAGTGGGTCCGCTCCTTTACCCTCAGCTGGGCGGTGACCCGGGATGAAGTGGGTCCGCTCCTTTACCCTCAGCTGGGCGGTGACCCGGGATGAAGTGGGTCCGCTCCTTTACCCTCAGCTGGGTGGTGACCCGGGATGAAGTGGGTCCGCTCCTTTACCCTCAGCTGGGCGGTGACCCGGGATGAAGTGGGTCCGCTCCTTTACCCTCAGCTGGGCGGTGACCCGGGATGAAGTGGGTCCGCTCCTTTACCCTCAGCAACCAAAACCCACCAGATCAAAAAACTCTAAACAGCTGGCACAAGAACAACATGAAAGTCAAAGCAGATGAAATAATCATCTCACTCGATGTACTGTCATTATTCACAAAAAGCCCGTCAACGTCACATTACACATCATACTGGAACGTCTCTGGAATGACCGGACACTCAGAAAACACACCTCACAGATGAAGACACGATCACACTTCTGCAGTTTGTTGCAAAATCCACAGATTTCCAATTCAAAAACAAAATCTACAGACAAAAAGACGGCTTTACAACGGGAGATCCACTTTCAGCGATAAGTTGTTTTTTATGGCGGACCTGGAAGAAAACGCCATCCATACCGCACCCACTGCACCCAGTCTTCGGAAGACATACGTGGAGGACAGTTTGGAAAAAATAAAACACGGACAAGCTGAGGAACTCACAGCCGGACGACTCGCTAGAACACAGAAGTAAAAGGAAGAACAGGAGAATTTAAAATCAGTTGCTGCAGGAGGAACAACCACATCATGGACTGAGACAGCGCAAGGGTTGTCGGATCGGAGGAAAACTAATTAAAACGTTGGATTAAGGAGGTAATCGAGATCAGGAAGCGGGCTAGCAACTCCATTAACCGGGACAAGGGGGCGTACCTGCTCTCACACACCTGGGATTCCCGTCTCCAGAGATCACCACATGGCGGTGGGCGTGGCCACACCTCTGGAAATCTCTTCAATCGTTTTCATGTCTGCATCAATGCAGCAGCAAAACAATTGATTATAATAATGTAACGTATATATTTGGCCACCGCTTGCCTGATCTAGCCCGTTGCAACAGCTCGGCAGATCCGAGGCTGAATCCGTTTTCAAACCTTTAGCAAAACTGTAAAACTAGGCAGACATAGGAAAAAATACATCAGTATCTCACTGGAAATACATTCATTGTCCCAGTGAAGTCCCGTAACGTTGCACATCAAAATGTATGAAAACCGATGATTAGCTTAAGGCTAACAACTATGGAAAATAGCAATGGCAGGCTAACGGTTAGTATCCACGAACGAAATAAAGGGAGTAAAACAACTCTGTACATCAAACGTTGACCTCAAGAATATTCTCTGTGTCTAATTACAAAGGGACAAGAATACGTACAGGCAAATATTTTCTGGCCTTAAAGAATAAAATGAAAAACATCTTGCAATTCTATGTGATGTGTGACAAAACACACTTCTTTACTGCAAGAAATCTAACCTTCACTGCCTAACCAGAACGTCAGCGTAGTAATGGTGTTTCTTGATTTTCCGAAGAATAAAGTTCAATAATGATGCTGAAAATATCATTATTTCCATGTTTATGATGCCTGTCAATATCAGGACAGTCAGATTGATTTCTGAAATAATTACAAACAAACCGAGTTTATAATTATCTAACTGCTTGATGAAGAAAGAAGCAGTAACAGAGAAAATGAAGGATGTGATGCAGTGATGCAACGTGATGCATCACTGCATCGAATCCAACACAAGATAATCTCAATCAAATCAATCGCGAGACCAGTGAAGATTCAGTCCCCCTCCCCCACCCGGGCAGCGGACATGAAAAACCATGTAGTACCAACTTCTCTTTGCAGGCATAAAAAGAGCCAAGTTATTCTGCCAGAAAGGAAAAGAATCGAAACAGGTTTCAGCATCGTACATAAGCCGATTCAAGACATGTCTTTACGTTTTTTTCCCCCAAAGAAAATTTACCACATGGCCTGGAAAAGTGAATAATGTACAAAAGATTTACCAAAAAAAAGCCCCAAACTGAAAATTCTCCCTTAAGAATATAAAATCCAAGGTTGGAGCCCAACAACTCAGGCTTTTTTCCACACAGAAACACCCTTCAAACTTTAAATAGGTCATGAAATGGAAAACTTCTACCATCTCAAAGGACACTTTAATATCATTTATGGTTTTGACACATCAGTTTGAGTTTACCATTCTAAATCTGATCCTTAGAAACTTTCTCAAACAAACCTCTGACGCCCGGTTTTTTCTGTATATGCACAAGTTTTATATCAAAACGCAGGTATTTTCCCAGGCTTCACCCTGCGTCACCCCCTGCTGGCTCCATTTTATCTCCGGCTTTATTCCTCGACTCAACTTTTCATAAAAACAACACAGAACGCTGCAGAATCATGGATATAACATCTGTGTGTGGCAGCGTGTGTGTGTGTAACATCATCTGTGGCTAACAGCGATAGAATTCTTCTGTCGTCATAGCAACATTAACAAGCAGGTGCAGTTGGATGTAACACTGGAATTACCATGGCAACCAGTTACATATCTGATTAAAACTGATGCTCCGACGTTTTTAACAGACCTTATTCTGGGTCATACACAGGTCAAAAATAAGGGGACGTCCTCTTACGTAAATGTCTGCGAGACAAAGAGAATACGATCTGTTATTTTACACTTGGGAGTAAATGTTTAGATCTCCCCTTTTCATCAGACTTCCGACAGAAGTAGGTTAGTTCCAAATGAAAATATGATTTACTGAGTGGTAAAAGGGATTCATCAGCAGAACTGACTTTAAACTCAAACCGAACCCCGATGACTCAGAGCGGTCTGAGACTAGTTTGGTTGTTTAAATACTTTGAATTTCAGATTTGGCCTGGCCAATCAATGAGCCAGATTTTCGTCTCCCTTCTGCTTGGTCAGTGGTGGTTTTGGGTAATAACGCCCCGAACAAGCACATGTTGTAAGTCTGTGACATGGTGGAGGTGTTTGGCTCAGCGTGAAAGCGAACCAAACTCAGGTGTGAAATCTTTCTGCATTTCAGCCCGAACAAACCAAGTCCTGGTGGGCATGTGCCCTTTGAGACTATTCTAGCATGTTAATGAACGATGGTGAGAAATGTGGTGACTTTGATGGAAATTGTCTGTGATCACATGATTCAAATGGTTTGAAAATGAGTCTAGTAAAAACAGAACACAAAATTGGTACCTCACGTGTAGTTCGTCTCTTACTCCTCCTGAAAAGAAAAGACTTGAAAAAAAGAAACAGCTTGGTTAGAAACACACCTGTTATGTGCCGTCAGAGTTCAACAGTATTTATTCAGAGCAGAGCATCACCCCCCAAACACAGAAAACCACCACGTGGAAAAACCGATGATGGACAATCTAAGCTAGCAGAGGTCAGAGACGGTTTAAAGGCTGAATATTAACGGATGTAGATGAACGTTTAAGGTTTTGCTTTGGTTTTACCTGCCGTCCTGTAGCTGAAAACAACCCAAACATCTGGAATTTAGCATCACAGAAGGTGAAACAAGCTGCAACTCCTTGAAGACATTTAACAAAAACACAGAATAAACCTGGATTTGGTTTTCGTGGGACTAAATTCAGAACTTCCGCTGAAATGTAAATAAAATTGTTCTGTAAACAGGTTCTGTTTGTTTCCTTCAGGCTTGACTGGCCTGCTGAATAAATAATTGACCATTAATAGAGTTTAATATAGTGAATATGATCACAGCATTTAGATTCATTTTAGTTTCGATGTCTGTTCCCATTTTGTGTCGCAACCTATGAGCCAGCTAGAGACTCATCAGTCGATCGAAATAAATAAAATAAAAAGAGACGCTACAACCAGCGATGGACTGGTCTTAATATTTAAGCCTAATAGATCACAGCTGTCATCCAAAGCCTATTAAAAATACAAAACCACGTGCTCTTCCATTTGGAAACTCCAGACAGACGTGACGAGCTTCTGTTTCCCCTGCTGGGATACGATGGCAAACAGTGAGGAAAAAGGAGCTTTTTCACGTCCATTTTCCTACAGTAAGGTCTTCAGCACCAATTAGAGAATAAAACTGATAATGAAGGCAGCATGTCTACGATGAACACAGCGCAGGAGGCTCTAGAGACACACAAGGTCAGCTTCTAACAGCTGTTGGAGTGAGAAGACCAAACTCACCAAGAACCAGAGGCAGTCCAAGCCTCCCTGCTGGTGTTAAAACGCAGCACATGAACACACCGCAAAGATCATTTCTGACAACCAGAATGTCCAATCTGTTCCCGCGCAAGCGAACGCAACACTGGGTCAAAAAACGAAACCGACAAGCTGGAACCAGAAACAAACTCGAAATGTCGAACTGAACCTGTGTGTGGCTTAGACACAAACAACACAAAACTAATCAAACAAGCCTTATATAGAAGATCAGGACTGGTCTGAGTCCCTTAAAGATATCATTTATTAGCATTTTCACAAATAAATGTTTGACAAATCATAATCTGAACTGTGTCTTAAGGAATCTTAAGTCTTATCGTTTTTCAGCAGGACCTGGTCTAATGTGGTCAAAGTTCCCAAAAAGTAGTGCCCCGCCCTGTTTGTACATGACAACTCAGAAGCCAACTTCAGCAACACCAGGCTGCCTTTCCCCAGGTTCGGCGCCAGCCTGATGGTATTTACCTTATTTAAATGATGTTATTTCTGACTCTACATGGTCACGTGTTCACAGTTCTCCTGCTTTATATGCAAAGACACATGCAGGCGAGCACACTCCCATCAGCAGACAGAGCATGCGGCGTAAATAACAGACAATAACCAGCTTCACAAACGTCCCCTCCATCCCTCCGATAAAGCTGGTGCAGTGTAGCCCACGTTTACACCTATCCACCATCGCCTGCTCCGTCGTATCAGTCTGGGACTTGAGTGGATCTAACCTGCAGCTGGATCAGTAAAAACTGCCGCAGCGTAGAAATTCATAGATATTATTAGTTTAATAGATCAATGAGCTCCACTAACTAGTGAATCTCCATCAGTGTGCTGCAGCGAAATGGCTTTTCCACTTTAATAAAAGTTTTCTCTCTAGAAATGTTCACCCTTTCCTGCTCAGATCCACCTCTTACACATTTAGAGACCAATTGTTTTGGGATTTTATCCTCCCTGTGAGACCATATGGGCCGGACAGCCGGACGTTGCATGACTGCAAACAGCCTGGACTGATAATCTTTTCATGAGCACTGATGCAGAAAGACTACAAACATCATTTAAAGCCACACTTTCTCTTTCATCCCTTGTCCCATCGCCCACATTTGGCAGCAAACCTGATTAGGAGGGATGTGTTGTTGTCAGATGACTGACCCAAACGATGTAGATCTGTAATTCAGGTTTAAAGCTCGGAGGACATCCCAGTGTGTCTGTTCCCTCCACCCCATCGTCTCCCTGACCTCCGTGAAGTATGGTCCCATTAATCAGTGGCGACACTGCTCTGCCGGAGCTCCTGCCGACTCCAGGCTGGATCAAGGAGAGGCCAAGATCCTGCTGGCAGGCAGACCCGCAGAGAGACAGATTGAAGGGCTGATGCACCACAGGTCAGTCTCTAAAACCCTCTCAGACCACAACACTGCTCATCTCTTACCTCGGCGGAGGACACCAGATTAAAGCAAAGGACAACATTGTGTGTGTGTGTGTGTGTGTGTGTGTGTGTTGGGACTAGAGATGGTACGATTCTAGATGTTTATCGTATGATAATTCTAAGAAAAATGATCAGGATTATTCAGCGTTACTTAATTTCTCATTGCTATAAATGTGTAGAAGCACATTAACACTCCTTATAGGTCTTCAAGTTTTATTTTTTAGTAACAGGCAAGTAAAATAAATTCCATCTAAATCTGCTCTGCTGTGTGCAGAATAAATCCATCCTACATATTAATGGTGGATTTCTCATACGACACCATAACGGGTAATAAAAACTTTCTGCATGTGTCTACGAAGAGAAACCAGCAGAATCTGGTGGAATCCGGTAAGAAAGTCAGAAATCACCACTTTCCTTCCAAATGAAAAACTGACATTAAAGAATAAATTATTAAAACGGTAAAGATTAAAAAATGGGGTTTTAATGGAAGTCAATGGGACATTTTTGGCCACAAAGGTCCCCAGCGGGAGTTTCTGATACTAGAGAAAAATACTGACATCAAATTTGTGCTACTAGCCACAGTAGACACAATAAACACCAGATTTATTCTGATTAACAAGCTGAATTATCTGATGCAGCGACTCCTTCCATCACTGCAGCCTGAAAAACTTCTTTCAAAAACACTGAATTTTAATTATTTGTATGAAAAACAACCAAATGGTTGCAACATGTTTTCTGATGAAAACACTTTCAAGGATATAAATCTAAAACAATCCGATTAGTCGTCTTAGATTTTCTTTATGTGTCATGTTCATTAACGTTACCACTAACTATATATATATATTTCATTTTAGTTTCATTCTGACCAGAGTTAGTTTTAAACGTCTTCAGCTCTAAAAAGCTGCTCCAGTCTGGTGGAGTTAATCCCGTGAAACAACTGGTGTGTTTTGGTGTGTTTGGACACAATCACACACCCTAAACTTCAAACACGTCTGCAGATGAACGTCTTTTCCAGCCGACTGTGGCCTTAATTCCAGTTGCTGCACTCGACACTGATCTCAGTGCTGAACATTCTACATAGTCTCCTTTTGGGGTTTATCTTACATCTCATGTTTCCTTCTGGTTTATCATCCTCAGAAATGACGACTTCACTGTTGAATTCTTTTACAGTTGCTTTTAAAGTTACGATAAACCTCTGACACGAGGTATTTTCATGCATCAGTGCTCCAAGTCTGCTGCTGGGTGATGAGAGCGATACTCAGGAGCATGAAACAGCCAAACCGTAAAGGCGGTAAATGTTGGCATCTATGAGCAGAAGGCTTGTTTAATGCGCTCTCTGGGGGTGTGAAGTGTGATGATGACATATGGTTCAGTGTAGGTAAAGACAGCCATAAACAGAGGTCATGCCTGTGACCTTTTTCCTGTCCAGACTTTTCATCTGTGGAACAACATGAACGATAACAGCACGAAGCAGAAGACCTGGCTTTGAACATTTAATTCAGTTTATTTAGAGGGAAACATCTGCAGGGCTGAGGGAATCATATAATATAAACTAGGTTTAAAACATTACTACTGATACTGTTAGCTGGTTAATCAATAAGCATCCTGCTACAGGACACATGGGATTATCTTTTAACCCTTTTCTACATTTTTCTTTATGTAGTTTTTATCCATCTTTTAAAATGTTTTTATCCGTTTAATTCTCTTTTTTTTTACTTTTATTTATTCATATGTCGTTAAATTTATTTTTGCTTTGTTTTTTTCTCCCTTTGGCTCTTTAATGGGTAACCAGTACCGATGTTTCCTCCACTTTCCTAATGGCAGAGATGATCTGTACTGGAATAAAAATACAGTACTACGCTGCATACTCTGTTATTTTATCGTGTAAGTACATCGGTGGGATGGCTGGTGTCCGATAGTTCGTTCTAAAGCCAACATGGTGCTGGTGTCATGCACCTCCACCTCCAACCATCCATGTTTATCTGATGGGACACAGATCTGACTTCGTGCAGTAAACACCGATGTCTGTTTGACTGCTGCGTCTGCTTCTCCACTAGTTCCTGATAGCCAGCAAAACAACATTAATATGGGTCTAAAAACATCTGGTAAATGAGCAGACTGGGGGGGGGGGGGTTGTACATCACAGGTCTCAGTTCTCAGTGGCAAACTGAACCAAAGCAAACTGCAAACTTTTAGTTTCAGTCTCTCCATAAAACCAGTACCATACTGGGCTGGATGCAGAAAAACTGGAGCCAACAACTCAAACTTTTTCAGGACTGCGATGACGGTCAGGAAAGCGGAGCTCGTCGGGTCTGTGGGGGAGCTGAAGAGGTTTTAACAAAGACGGCTTCTCAGACGTCTCCCACAGAAATGTGAAGTTGTGAGGATCACTGGTTTTCTGAAAAACCTTGGTTTTTAAACGGTGACATGAACAGCCTCCGTCCTGAGGCCACGACTTTGACCCATAAACCTGCTCCCATCCTTCACGGCTCTTTGTATCCTCATGTTTAACTTATTCAGCATCTACTGAAATCTAACTACTTCGTGCTGGGGTGAAGGCTGGTTCGCGTCTCGCTTCTGTACTTTTAATAAATAAATATAAATAAGAGCTTTCTGTGGTAAAAAGCTTTTTCTCAGGGTTGTGCAGATGTCAAACACACACATGCTGCTCCATGTGTCACTTGCCTTTAGGGGGAAACAGAAGCCCCGGAGGAGTTTACCTCCTTAGCTGGCAAACAAATTAGCATAAGAGCTGCTGCACTGAATCAAATCCAGCGAGACCGTGACCTGAAAACAGCCCTTCCCCTCTTCACCTCGCAGTGCAGCACCACTTTAAGCCTCAGTCGGGTTTATTTTTGGAAAGGCCCTGTGGTCCGATCTGTGGCGGGCTTCTAAGACAACGTGTGATCTGCAGATGGTTTTGCAGAACACTGGTGTTGTTATTGGTGTTGTTGGCGGGCTAGCTGGATGAAACTCTGATCCACGTCCAGATGGCACATTTCCTGCACCATGCTGTTAAACATGGGGAAAACAAGAATCCTAAATGTTCGAATCTTTCCTGCATGTTGTGTATTTGACCACCTGGGTGTCCTGCTGCGATGGCGACCTCCATCACAACTTCCCTCACTGAGCCCAGGAAGTAACATAAAGCTTGCAGCTCTGATTCGGTCTGAGCTGTACTGTCTGAGTCTGGGCTGCATGCATGTTGAGGCTGGCAGACGTGGCTTCCTCCCTCTCAGTGAGATCAAACCGGGCTCTCTGCTGCTTGTATAAATAAACAGGATCATCTTTGCAACCTGTCCTCTTTCCAGGCTCAAATCCTCCTCCCGACCAGGTTTTCCTCCACTCGTGTTGCTGGAGATGCTCTAGAACGAGGCTACTCAATTTTATATAGAAACACAAGACTATTCCATTGTTTCGACTTCTGGAGGTCTATAAAGCGCTGCGGCCTGTGGGAGGAGCCTGCAGCAGAGCGCAGGCGGTGGGAGGAGTCTGCAGCAGAACGCGGCCTGTGGGAGGAGCCAGTAGCAGAGCGTAGGAGGTGGGAGGAGCCTGCAGCAGAGCGCGGCCTGTGGGAGGAGCCCGCAGCAGAGCGCAGGCGGTGGGAGGAGCCTGCAGCAGAGCATGGCATGTGGGAGGAGCCCGCAGCAGAGCGCAGGCGGTGGGAGGAGCCTGCAGCAGAGCGCGGCCTGTGGGAGGAGCCCGCAGCAGAGCGCAGGAGGTGGGAGGAGCCTGCAGCAGAGCGCGGCCTGTGGGAGGAGCCTGCAGCAGAACGCGGCCTGTGGGAGGAGCCCGCAGCAGAACGCAGCCTGTGGGAGGAGCCTGCAGCAGAGTGCGGCCTGTGGGAGGAGCCCGCAGCAGAGCGCAGGAGGTGGGAGGAGCCTGCAGCAGAGCGCGGCCTGTGGGAGGAGCCCGCAGCAGAACGCAGCCTGTGGGAGGAGCCTGCAGCAGAGCGCAGGCGGTGGGAGGAGCCTGTAGCAGAGCGCAGGCGGTGGGAGGAGCCCGCAGCAGAGCGCGGCCTGTGGGAGGAGCCTGCAGCAGAGCGCAGCCTGTGGGAGGAGCCCGCAGCAGAACGCAGCCTGTGGGAGGAGTCTGCAGCACAGCGCTGCGGCCTGTGGGAGGAGCCTGCAGCAGAGCGCGGCCTGTGGGAGGAGCCCGCAGCAGAACGCAGCCTGTGGGAGGAGCCTGCAGCAGAGCGCAGGCGGTGGGAGGAGCCTGTAGCAGAGCGCAGGCGGTGGGAGGAGCCCGCAGCAGAGCGCGGCCTGTGGGAGGAGCCTGCAGCAGAGCGCAGCCTGTGGGAGGAGCCTGCAGCAGAGCGCAGCCTGTGGGAGGAGTCTGCAGCACAGCGCTGCAATGCCAGCGGCGCTTGATTTGCAGCTGAAAACAGCACACGAGTAAACTGAGAAGGAGCAAAACATCAGATCATTTAATTTCTTGATAAAATTTGACTAATCGGCCAGCTCTAACATACGGACTCATTTATAATGTGATTGTTCAGCAGTTCCAGCAGACTGGGACGATATCTACTCATCATGGTGCTTTTCCTCATGTGTTTGCACATTTCAGACCTTCTCTGGAGGCGTCTCATAGCGCCCCCTACTGGCTCAAACCAGGTTTAGTTCTTTAGGCTAAAACCTGACATTTGGGACGCTCATAAGTCATAAAAATAATTATAAATAAAGTAATTGCTGCTCTGTGTATTCATCCCCCTCCCATGTTAACACATGGACCTCATCTCCACCGACTCCTACCTTCTCCATCTCGCTGCTCTTCCTCTTGCGACCGGATTGGGGGATCTTGATGGTGACGGCGCTCTCCTCCCCCTGACGCCTCAGAGCCATCCGGTTGGGCTGCAGAGGGCTGAAGGAGATCTCCAGCTCTGGTCGAGGGAAGCGACTCATTCTGCCGTTCTCTGTGGAAATCTCCGAGGAGTCCAGGACTGACGGGAAGCCTGCTGAGGCCTGTGGGACCAGGACCAGGTCAGTTCAGCGGTTACATCCCAGTTATTCAGAAGCCGTTAAAATCACCATTAAAACACCTGCGAAACTAAAGACTTAAACCAGAAACAAGGCATCAGAGTAGAAAACACAGAGCCTATTAGGTCTGGATGACAAATCAATTTGATCAATTAATTCCAATTAGCAGGTTATTAAAATTTGTTCTCATAAAAGTCTGGATTTTTCTCTTTAACTGCACTACTAACTTCTCTTTGAGGGTTTGGTTTTACGACCTCAGACTCAGAACAAAGAAAGACAGAGAAGACGCAGAACACAGGCTTATTTTATGTCCAATGACCCGTGAGTTCATGTGTAACACGTAAAACTCCAACCATGGCAGGAGGGCGGGGCTGTCCGTGTCCTTTAATCCCACATATTGTACTCGTTTAGGTACTTTCTCACCACCTCGATCAGCTGTTCATTAAAACCATCCGTTCAACGGGGAGGAATGACTATGGTCAGAAGAGCTGACTCATAATTTTAGTCACATCCTGTTGCCACTGACCAACACCAACGCGCTCGATTTAAATTACCGAAACAATGAACGTAACTCTGAAAGCTGAGAAGCAAAGCTTTTCAACGATATACAGGGTATTGATACGATGATGGTCGCATTGATTAGGGTAACGGAGTCTGAAAGCAGTATGGGACGTCTGACTGTTATCACAGCATTTTAGGGGAATTTTAGGGGTTCTCCCCCGAATCCAGAAAACTGGCCTGCACTCATGCGTGTTGTTTCGGGACAGACAGTAAAAAGCATGCAGGTAGCTCGCTAGCTACTCTACGAGCTTAAAAGACAGAAGCTAAATACGAGACATCTATTTTAAGCAGTGATACGCCAAGGGCCGGGACATACTACCTGTTAGCGACACGTCCACGAATGGATCATGGCTGCCACGCGTTCCTAGCGTTGGTTTAGCACGTAGGCCTTGGTGTGTCGTAACGTGTCGCATGCACTCATGCAAACAAAAGCATGAACACAACAGGTCTAAAGTAAACACAATGGCGGATAGTTTTGAAGACCGTCACTCGAACCTTGTCCACAACTACCAGAATCTGTATCATTTTCCCTCCCTGTTGCACAGACATAAACACTCGTAGATGAAGAGGACGACCCGGTACTAGAAGGAGGACCTGATGAAGAGGACGACCCGGTACTAGAAGGAGGACCTGATGAAGAGGACGACCCGGTACTAGAAGGAGGACCTGATGAAGAGGACGACCCGGTACTAGAAGGAGGACCTGATGAAGAGGACGACCCGGTACTAGAAGGAGGACCTGATGAAGAGGACGACCCGGTACTAGAAGGAGGACCTGATGAAGAGGACGACCCGGTACTAGAAGGTGGACCTGATGAAGAGGACGACCCGGTACTAGAAGGAGGACCTGATGAAGAGGACGACCCGGTACTAGAAGGAGGACCTGATGAAGAGGACGGCCCGGTACTAGAAGGAGGACCTGATGAAGAGGACGGCCCGGTACTAGAAGGAGGACCTGATGAAGAGGACGACCCGGTACTAGAAGGAGGACCTGATGAAGAGGACGACCCGGTATTACAAGGAGGACCTGATGAAGAGGACGACCCAGTACTAGAAGGAGGACCTGATGAAGAGGACGGCCCGGTACTAGAAGGAGGACCTGATGAAGAGGACGACCCGGTACTAGAAGGAGGACCTGATGAAGAGGACGACCCGGTACTAGAAGGAGGACCTGATGAAGAGGACGACCCGGTACTAGAAGGAGGACCTGATGAAGAGGACGACCCGGTACTAGAAGGAGGACCTGATGAAGAGGACGACCCGGTACTAGAAGGTGGACCTGATGAAGAGGACGACCCGGTACTAGAAGGAGGACCTGATGAAGAGGACGACCCGGTACTAGAAGGAGGACCTGATGAAGAGGACGACCCGGTACTAGAAGGAGGACCTGATGAAGAGGACGACCCGGTACTAGAAGGAGGACCTGATGAAGAGGACGACCCGGTACTTGAAGGAGGACCTGATGAAGAGGACGGCCCGGTACTAGAAGGAGGACCTGATGAAGAGGACGGCCCGGTACTAGAAGGAGGACCTGATGAAGAGGACGACCCGGTACTAGAAGGCGGACCTGATGAAGAGGACGGCCCGGTACTAGAAGGCGGTCCTGATGAAGAGGACGGCCCGGTACTAGAAGGAGGACCTGATGAAGAGGACGGCCCGGTACTAGAAGGAGGACCTGATGAAGAGGACGGCCCGGTACTAGAAGGAGGACCTGATGAAGAGGACGGCCCGGTACTAGAAGGAGGACCTGATGAAGAGGACGACCCGGTACTAGAAGGAGGACCTGATGAAGAGGACGGCCCGGTACTAGAAGGAGGACCTGATGAAGAGGACGGCCCGGTACTAGAAGGAGGACCTGGTGAAGAGGACGACCCGGTACTAGAAGGAGGACCTGATGAAGAGGACGACCCGGTACTAGAAGGAGGACCTGATGAAGAGGACGACCCGGTACTAGAAGGAGGACCTGATGAAGAGGACGACCCGGTACTAGAAGGTGGACCTGATGAAGAGGACGACCCGGTACTAGAAGGAGGACCTGATGAAGAGGACGACCCGGTACTAGAAGGAGGACCTGATGAAGAGGACGACCCGGTACTAGAAGGAGGACCTGATGAAGAGGACGACCCGGTACTAGAAGGAGGACCTGATGAAGAGGACGGCCCGGTACTAGAAGGAGGACCTGATGAAGAGGACGGCCCGGTACTAGAAGGAGGACCTGATGAAGAGGACGGCCCGGTACTAGAAGGAGGACCTGATGAAGAGGACGGCCCGGTACTAGAAGGAGGACCTGATGAAGAGGACGACCCGGTACTAGAAGGAGGACCTGATGAAGAGGACGGCCCGGTACTAGAAGGAGGACCTGGTGAAGAGGACGACCTTTTCTAGACCGGACTACTGCAGCTCCCTTTATTCTGGAATGGGCCCGTCTCCTGCGCCGTCTACAGCTACCCGCCTACTAACGCGAGCAGACGGTGGGAGAACATGGCTCCAGTTCTTCGTTCACTGGCTGCCTCTCTTTCAGAATTTCTTTTAAAATGGTACTTTTGACTTTTAATTGTTAAAATGTTCTGGCTCCTCCCTATTTGTCTGAGCTTCTGCACCATCACCGTCCTGGTAGAGGTCTGAGTAGTACCTAGGACTGGACCCGTGACTCAGGGAGACAGAGCCCCTAAACTCGGGAATGGTCTCCCTCTTTCTGACAGGTCTGCCAGAACCCTGAATGAAGTTAAAACTCATCTTTGTACACTGGCTTTTAGCTCCAGAGAGCGCCATCGTCAGACCAGGCCTTGCATCTTTTCTCTCTTGTCTTTCATTTCATTGTTGTCTGATGTTGTATTTTGTATTGTTGTTTTATCTGTGCAGCACTTTGGGTTCCTCTTGGTATGTGACAGCGCTGTATAAATAAGATTAATTTAACTACCTTTGTGTCTGTGTGGTGGTACTAACTGTAATATTGAGGTCAGATGTGAAACTTCACCAACATTATCTGCAGAATTGTGACGTCTGAAGTCCTCAACGTGAAAACCGTCTTTCTGTTCGATGAGCCAAATCTCTGGAATATTCCAGATTAATGAGGACAGCTGTCATATTATTGACTCATTCAAGCCTGTTGTCACAAACGTGCTACAGACCATGTCTGAACTTTTTTTAATCTATATTATTTATTTATCTTTAACTATTCATATTTAATGTACATGACTTATTTCTGTGGTGAACCTTTTTTCTTTGTCCCTGTATTTATTTAGCTCCTCTGTAATTGTGAGTAGTGTGTGGGGGTCGTGGTCTTACCCGACTGCTGACCGACGCTCTGGTTTCCCTCCTTTCTGACTCGGTTTTCATGGTTTCATCCTTTGGTTGCTGAGAACATCTCACAGAGCCCCCGTTGCTTTTAGTCTGCAGCAAAACCAGCAGCCACGTTTACACATGTACGCATCATTTTACACGTTTTAAGTGCAATATAATGAAATGTTTATTATACATTGTATGGGTATTTTAGTCATATTTATTTTATTAGTTAACTGTTACAGGTTGTGGTTGCTGACTGTTTTATCTATGACCTGTTTTGCAACGTTCTGCCCGGCGTTTCTGGGAAGGAATCTGGATATTAATCCCAGACGCATCACGTTACACAGACGTCCAATCATGTGGTCAGAAACGGTTCTCTCAGTAACCATGGAAACGGGGGACAGACCTGACCTCTGTGTGTTTCAGGTCTGACAGAAACGAGCAGGAAAAAAGAGAAACGGCCGTTTGTAGGAAACTAAACCTTGATATTTAAATTGTGCCGGGGACGAATCAGAGACATGCCCTGCAGGCGCAGCGTCTCCGGCGCCGCCCGGACCCCAACTTTGAACTTCAGTCTCTGATGGATGGTGTCATGCATCGACCTCTCTGCACAGCTGTCACTCTGAGTTATGACGGCCTCATCTGGAGACAGGACGAGGACGGGTGTCCTCTGTTTAGTGCTCACGGTGGGGGAAAACAAAGAAGCTGCTTTCTGCCAAAGAGGCCACAGGCCGTAGTTCTCTTTCTTGAAGCTTAATTTCAGAAATAATCAGTCTGATAATGAGCTGACCAGCCCTGTTATCCTGGTAAAGGAGGGAAATTACTGCCTGTGGCCTCAGAAAGCAGCAGTTCATCCACAGATGGAAATGACTCAGAGCTGCAGGTTTAGACTCATCGGTCGGATCATTGCAGGTTGTGAGTGGGTGGAGCTCATGTCCACGTAACGTTTCCTGAAATGATCCGCTTTTCAGGAGCTGGAAGGAAACGTTCCTACCCACAGATCTTCATCTCTAACCCAGACTGAGCTGAATCCGTCGGTTAATTATGTAAATCTGAGCACGCAGGTGCCGGGCCAGGATTGGTGCAGGCGCCTGCTGCTCTTCAGTGATTGGATGTGGACAGAGTGGTTCCCTATGAAGACCTGGATCAGGAGCAAAGGAGTCATCTTCCACCTGGACACCGCAGGTCATCTGTGTGGTTTCCAGGAGTTTGTAGGGATGGGCAGCCATTTTCCTTCCACGTTTCTCCTGTGTTGTTAGTCAGGGAGGCAAGCTGCTGTATTTTCTCGAGCTTTAGGTTATGTTCTTCTTTACAGATAGTTTTTTATGTGCTCTATTTGTCCAATAAATATCTGTAATTTTGCTTGAGAACGGAACAGTCTAAAATGTTCATGTGAAAATACTATTCCTGTTTGATGAACATTTACAGGAGATTATTTGGAATTTCCGATTATTTAGACACAAATTCCTGAGCTCAGATTGTACTCCAAAACTAGAACAGAAGCTTTTCTGCTCTGCAGTAAGAAATCCGTTCTGGTTTCACTTTTGTTTTCACAGAATAAACTCAAACAGAATCAGAATAACTGATCAACTGTCAACTGATCACCACCTGGTGGTGAGTTGGCTCAGATGGTGGCGGAGGATGCCGGTCAGGCCTGGCAGACCCAAACGTGTTGTGAGGGTCTGCCGGGAACGTCTGGTAGAGTCCCCTGTCAGAAAGAGTTTTAACTCCCATCTCCAGCAGAGCTTCAACCATGTCCCGGGTGAGGCGGGGGACATTGAGTCCGAATGGCTGTGTTCGGTGCCTCTATTGTCGAGGCGGCCAGCCGCAGCTGTGGCCGTAAGGTCGTCGGTGCCTGTCGTGGTGGCAGCAACCCCCGAACTCTTTGGTGGATACCAGCAGTAAGGGATGCCGTCCAGCTGAAGAAGGACTCCTATCGGGCCTTTTTTTTGGGGACAGGTGGATCGGTGCAGCGTCTGCGGTGATGTGGACTCTGCATCGGTCTGTCGTGGTGAAGAGAGAGCTGAGCCAAAAGGCAAAGCTCTCGATTTACCGGTCGATCTACGTTCCTACCCTCACCTATGGCCATGAGCTGTGGGTAGTGACCGAAAGAACAAAATCGCGAATACAAGCGGCCGAAATGAGTTTCCTCCGCAGGGTGGCCGGGCTCTCCCTTAGAGATAGGGTGAGAAGCTCGGTGATCCGGGAGGATCTCAGAGTAGAGTCGCTGCTCCTCCACATCGAGAGGAGCCAGATGAGGAGGCTCGGGCATCTGGTTGGGATGCCTCCTGGACGCCTCCCTGGTGAGGTGTTCCGGGCATGTCCCACTGGAAAGAGGCCGGGAGGAAGACACAGGACACGCTGGACGGACTGCATCTCTCGGCTGGCCTGGGAACGCCTCGGGATCCCTTCGGATGAGCTGGTGAATGTGGCCGGGGAGAGGGAAGTCTGGGTTTCCCTGCTTAGGCAGCTGCCCCCACGACCCGACTCCAGATAAGCGGCAGAAAATGGATGGATGGAGAATCCGAACAAATCAGAATAAACTCAAAGAGAATCAGAATAAAACAGAATAAAACTCCCATCTCCCAGCTCTTAAAAACATCTTTTCAGCTTCACCCATCCAAACCTTGAAAAACAAAACAGAAAAGATATTTTTTGAAAAGATTTTGATTTTCAGACGTGTATTTTCCACGTTCATCTCTGGCTGTGGAAGCAGAATGCAGGTCTGAAAGGAGGAATCAGGAATACTGAGTAATGCATCCCATCTTTATACGTAGTCTCTGGATGAGGCTTGTTGGTGCAACATGTGTTCAGAAGGAACACGGACCTCTACAAGCCACCTTTAACTAGAGATGGGCGATACTTCGATAACCATGTACATTGATCAATATATCGATCGTGTGGTGCGACAGGAAAAAAAGAGGGCGGATGAAAAGCTTGCGGCGTGGACTGACCCACCACGGAGGTCGGAACGAACGCAGTGCACACACACCGAGTGGAGAGTGGGGGTAAAACTGATAGTGTGCTACTCCAAAAGAAGCCCTTCTGTTTATTTCATTTTTTGTCTTATTTATTTTCACCATAAGGTCATTTAAATATTTATCAGATTTTCAGGAGACGTTATTCTTTGTCAGTTCTCTGATTTCTTTCCGTGATGGTTAAAACGTGGTTGGACAGGAGCTCAGCGTTTGTGTTCTTTAGTACCAGGACTTAGAGATCTGAACACATCACACCAGTTTTAAAATCTTTACACTGGTTTCCAGTTTATACTGGTTTCCAGTCAGTCACAGAATAGATTTTAAACCCTTCTGCTTGTTTACATCCCAGAACAGTTTAGGCCCAGAATACATCTGTTATATGTTCAGAGAATATAAACCTAGCAGAGCTCTTAGGTCCAAAGACTCTGGTCAGCTAGTCCAGACCAGAGACCAGACCAGAGTCCAGACCAGAGTCCAGACCAGAGACCAGACCAGAGTCCAGACAAGAGTCCAGACAAGAGTCCAGACCAGAGACCAGACCAGAGTCCAGACAAGAGTCCAGACAAGAGTCCAGACCAGAGACCAGACCAGAGTCCAGACCAGAGTCCAGACCAGAGTCTAGACCAGAGTCCAGACCAGGGTCCAGACTAAACATGGAGAAGCAGCATTTAGCTGTTATGCTGCAAACAAGTGGAACAAACTGCCAGTGGAGATTAAACTTTCCCCAAATGTAGACATTTTTAAATCCAGGTTAAAAACATTTCTTTTCTCATGTCTATGCATGAAATCTATATGTTAAGTTTTTTAACTTATCTTGCTTTTAATCATTTTAATGTAATTTATTATTTTATTGTTGTTATGTGTTGATGCCTTTTACTATTTTAAATATCTGTAATGTCTTTGTTTTATGTAAAGCTCTTTGAATTGTCCTGTACACGTGTTGTATATTTAAACTGCTTTGCCTTGTAAAAGTTGGTCATTAAGCTGTAGCACAAAATGGCCAAGGCTGAACTTAAAATAAATTTTTCATAATTATCCATAATTATCGATTAATATGATCTTTTTGAAACTGATATGCTTTATCGTCCAGCCCTCCCTTTATCCCTCCTGTTATGTTTGTTTTCCAGGCATAGGACAACGTTCCAGAGTCCATCTCACTGGGATGTTAGTCCGTTAATAACGAGACATGAAGTCAAACACAAACCACTGAAATCGTTGTTTAGTGGAGCTTTTTTTTTTTTTTTATCTCAGACCAGTTTTATTTGGGTTGGGTGAATTTTACTTGATGACCTTCAACCCAACCTGAGAGCTGATCTTTTTGTTTGTTATTATTTCACTTTGTTAATTTGAAGTTTTATGTAGTTTGCTTTTATTTGACCGGTCTCAGATGTGCAGCGCTTCCTTGAAGCCCTGGCTGCCGTTAAAACCATGATGATGACGATGGTTCGAGGACAATTCACTCATTTTTTATTACAAGAAATCCAAACAAAAAAATTTTTAAATACACATTTTAAAGATCTACATCTCTTTCATTATTTAGATTTAAATTTGACTCGGTTTGTATGGACGCGACCAAACCCAAACCCAGGCTTTTAGTTTGTTTGTGAAGTTTTCTGCAGACTCTGCAGCCTGCTGAACATTTCGAGATAAAGGCTTCTGTGTTTCATCATGTGAAAAACAGAGCATTTTCATTTTATACATTTATTAAACTTATTTAACTCGTAAGGAAAATTTCATACTGAAAAAATCTTTGTCCTTTTTTAGTTTGTTTTACTTTAAAATGACTCGGCCTGAGCTGCAGCCGGCGGGTCAGGCAGCAGCGGCTGTTTCTTTCTACGCTAATGGATGGGATGTTTGGGACCGACCTGTGTGACCGTGTCGTCCTGTTTGGCTGCTGAAGCCTTCAGCTCGTCCTTCAGGTGGAGAATCTCCACCTCCTTCCGGTTTAGAGCCTCCTGCAGCTCTGCCACGCTGGGACCGCCATCCACCTGGAACACACCCATCAGACGCTGGTAACCGGTGACTCTCTTAAATCCACAGACATGAAGACGGCATACTACACAGGAAAACCTACAACATTTTGCGTTGCCATGGAAACGTCTACAGGCACTAAAATCAGCCTTGCATGTGAGAAACATGATGATAATGATGCAGGTTCGCGGACTTCGTCTCATCGCGACGGTTTAAAACGTGGTTCGATGGGTGCGAAGCCGCGGGGGATGGAGTCCGCGGGTCCACGGTCTCCTGGAGTCCAGACTAATCCTGTTTGTCCTGTCTGACGAGGCGGCCCTCAGGGGACTGTCGTCTTTCACCTTCTACACCACTGACCTTTAGTGCAACACTTTCACCTCCAGCAAGTCTCCGCTGACTCGGCTGTTTGGCATCAAACCAGCGTCACTGACGAGTCACCGGGCAGCGTGACAACATGGATGCTTCCTGTCAGCTGATGGCAGATTCTCCCGTTCTTCCCATTTCTAACTTAAAGTTCAGCTTTTTAATAAATCCCGTTTAAACCGGAAGTGGTACCAGGTTTCTTTTCCTCAACCCTGATCCATCATGTCACAACTGATGAAGCAGGAGTGGTTGCCATGACAACGATGAGAACCAGTTCAGACCTGCTGCCAACACGATTTTGCTCTGGGGACAGATCCAGTCGCTCTGGTCCTGGACCTGTCATGATGTTGCAATCCTTCCACGGGCTGTACAGGAGGCTGGAGCCTATCCCAGCAGCTACCAGGTGAGAGGCAGGGTACACCTGGGCAGGTCGCCAGTCAACTACCAACACTCACTTTAAGGGAGAATTTAGACTCTAACCAGCCTAACGTTGTGTCTCTGGATGGTGAGAGGAAGCCGGAGAACCTGCATAGACGAGGAGAACATGGAAACTCCACACAGAAAGAGCTGCTTGCTTTTCCCGACGCCTTTAAAGCAGGTGGATCCATGAAAACGTGACGTTTCTGGGTTTTATCTGACAGCGTAGCATATACCGTCCAACACCTCCCTGCAGTTAATTCTGAACTCATTACTGGTTCTACAAACTATTATTATTATTATTATAAATGTTATGAATATTAATAACCCTAATAATAGAGCGAGAAAAAAAAAGGGGGGCTGAGACCACCGTCGGTTACATAACGGAGCTTTTTAAAAACTAAACCTGCAGTGAATCTTTAACTTGTTCCTATGAGGCGACAGTGGAGTCATTTACACAAACATCAGCTGATTTGTTCGTGTTTCTGCAGGCAGATCAGGAAGCACAAGGAGGGAAAACTAAAACTTAGTTACTACCCTTTAAAGGTCCCATATTATACACTTTATTCCCAATCTGAGACCATTCATTAATATCTAAATGAAATATTTCCGCCATGGTATGGACAAATCGACCCTCAGTTTGAGTGCAGCGGCTTCTCTTCACCTCCCTCTTTTTAGCAGCTTCAGAAATGTGCCGTTTATGGTGGGCGGAACCCTGGTGGAGCAGCTCAGCTGTTGGCTCCGCCCATCGCATCGCCCGTCATGAGGTGATTGACAGGTTAATATATTTTCAAGCTATCAGACTAATAAGGCCGAAACGATAAAATAACTGCCAGCTCTTACCTCTCCAGCTGTGTCACGGACAGTTGGTATTGAACCTGGCTTCAGCTTCAAACGGTTGGCGAAGCCTGCTTTCCATGCCCCCATGTTGTGGAAACAGTCCTCTTTGAAATGCTGGCCACAGACATGCAAAACCTTTGGAAGTTTTCCGGGTACATTTCCTCCAAAAATAAAATTAATCCACTCAGTCCTCGTGGGTTCAGTGGATGGAAGTAAAAAAACGTTTTCGTGTTCATTTATGCAGCCACAAACAGAACAGTGCTTCTGTCGCTTAGCCATGTCCGCTAACGAGGGTTGCCGAAGATGGAAAAACACTGGGCGCTAGGTGATTTTTAGAGGGCGGGCTTTGAGAGCCGGTAGACGGGTCCATCGCTCTGTGGGGAGTGGTTATTGTCCCTTATGACGTCATAACGTACACGCTTTCAAACAAGCTCATTTCAGCGCTTACTTCCCTAGAGGTGGAGCAGGGGGGAGAGAGAGCGCCTGAAAGAGTTTCACACTTACGGGTCTCCTACACATGCGGGGGGACCAGTAGGACTGTTCCAAAACCATTAAAAAGTGAATTTTGCATAATATGGGACCTTTAATTGTTTAATGAAAACTGAGTAATTGTTGGCGTATGAATGATTTAATGTGAGCATCTGTAGATTTTAACCCCCCTCTGGGACGGATGTCTCCTCTCCATCCTGACAGGCTGGTTTTCTACCAGACTTGCTGTCTGGGATGTGACGAGCGGTGTTACACTGACCTCTGGTGGTGGCTGCAGGCCTAGCTGCTGGATGACTTTGTCTTTCTCTGCTTGGCTGGAAAGAAGTTTCTGCAGCTGGACCTCCAAAGCTGCGACCAGAGCGTCTCTCTCCTTCCTCCACTTCTCCATGGTCTGATCCTTCTCGAGGAGCTGCGCCTCCTCATCAGAAAACAGGGGAATGAGTGAGAAATGTGAAGTAACCGACGCCTTTTCACTCCTCCTCCTTCTTACCAAGTGGCTCTGCTGCCGGGTGCAACGTTCTCTGTCTTCTGCAAACTTCTTCATTTCCTGGTTGCGCTTGTCCTCTGCCTCTTTAGCTTGTCCAATCAGAAGCAGCTTCTCCTCCAGCCATTTCCTGCGTTCAGCCTGATGTTTCTCCGTCAACACCTGAAGTCAAAGTGTTTATTTAACATAAATCTTGCACTTCTAGTAGATGCGGTAGTTCATGGTTCAAGAGCATCTTCCCTCCAGAAACCCTCCAGAAAAAAGTATTTTTTACACTCGATGCAAAGAAATATTAAATATCAATATTATTTTACACTTTCACTGCATTAAATCATTTGCCAAATATATATACATACATGCATATATATATATATACATATATATATATATATATATACATATACTCACACATACATATTTTAAGGCTGTGAAATTATAAAAATTTTTAATTAGCTTAATCACGGTTTTCAAATAAATGAATCATGATTAACTATTCATTTCATGAATTAGTTACGCTGTTATTCTGACAGCCCTGATTCTAATTTCTGCTTCCACCCGCTGAAGCATCTCATGTCTTCTGCACCTTCAAGTCTTCCTGAGCTCGGGAAGTTTCCTCTTTAGCCCGTCTGAGTTCATCTGATGAGCGGTCCACGTGTGTGTGTGGCGTGTTTCCACGCTCCTGCAGCAGCAGCCCTTTCAGCTTCTCCACCTCTGAAACATGGAGGACATTCCTTTCAGAAACACTGAGGCATATTTTAGCACCTTTACAATCTTGATGAATGACAGACACAAGCCATCTGCCGTCTCTAGCCCTTCTCTTTGTAAACGCTTTGTGTTAAACGTTTTAAACGAGGACCCTTCAGCCAGCCATTTCTGTCACCACTCGGGACAGAAAGTTCTATCCATCCATCTCTCTCGTAAAGAAGCTGAGCTATAAACGGTCTCTTCTCACCACTGGAGAGTTCTTGGATAAGGCCCAGTTTCTCGTCCAGGACCTGCTCCATCTGCTGCTGGGTATCCTCCTGCTCCGTCAGAGCCAGACGCATGTCCTCCATCACTCGCTCTTTGGCCTTCAGATCTATAAAACCAACAAAACGCAACCAGCAACAGTTCAGTTTACACGCATCAGCTATACCTGCGTCACCTTCATCTGTGAAGGAGGCGTTTCGTTTTTCAGAAGCCAGTCTGAGCCTGGAGCCGATAGCATGACTTCAGTTCAGACTGAGCTAGTCAGAAAGCACGGCTGAGGCAGCGCCGTGAAATGATCCGACATGCCCAAGGAGCAGAACGGCCCAAGCTGGACTTTCCCACGTCCTCCTTCACCTTCTTCTTGGGTCATGTCAAGCAGGATTACAGCATCTTAGCTAGCAGACTCTTCCAGACAGACTGACCAGAACGATGAACTGCAGCTACTTTTCTGTGGACTCATGCTGTCAGTTTTCACCTTGTCTGCTGGAAGTTTGCCTGGAACGCTTCAGGAGAGTCTGCTGCACTATTTTCCCTTCTTAGCTGAACGTTTTACCCTGGAAGCCTGCACACACATTTCAAGATGCTGTCTTGCTTTTTTATGCAGCTTCATTAGCAATAAACCATTATATACCATTATTCGCTGCATATAAAACCTGCATAATACTTATCGTTAGCAAACACGGGACCAGAAAGCTGCCTCTGCGGATGGGGGTAGCCACATATCCGTGCCATGGAAGAAGTAAATATTGGAGCCAGACACCGCTTTGGGATCGGATCTGTCCCGACTGCCTTCAGATTGCTGGGCAGCCAGCAGGAGTGTAACCTGCTGCAGGTTCATCTGTTGGCTGCGTCGTCTTCTAGGCTGCTGTCGTGTCTATGGCTCATTTACAGCTTCTTCTGATCCAGAGCCGATCTGTAGTCTTTACTTTCTATCGTTGTAGTTTTTAATCCTTTTGCTTCATGCTCATGTTTAAATGTTTTTTTCAGGCACTCACTGCGACAGAGAAGGGATTTCATTGTACAGGAAGGAGGAGGAAAGTCTACCTTCACAGGTCTTTTGGTAAAGCTGGAGTGTGTCGTCAGACTTTGTGCTGGTTTGTTCCTGAAAGGAGGAGAAAACAGCAAATATTTACAGGAAGGAAGGTTGCTGGTCTGTAACAAGCCCAGCAGAAACATCTGGACCAGCCTTGTTCTTATGGATACTCAAAGCTGATTTTACCACTTTGAGCTGCTGGATAGTTCTGTCTCTGCTGGCCAGGTCAGTCTGAAGCTGCTTCTTAGTTTTCTCCAAATCACATAACTTCTGCCTCAGAACCTTCTCCTCTTCTCTGGTGGCCGATATCTGCGAAAAACAACAAATAAACAAGCAACCAACTCCAGAGTTACAGTAGATGTCCAACTAATGTCTCCTCAGAGAGCCTGAAACACGTCTGTACACCAGTCGATGTAAACCGGTCTCCATCAGGTCTACCACCCGTTCTACCATCCAGCCTACAACCAGTCTACTACCCGGTCTACCACCCAGTCTACCATCCAGTCTACAACCAGTCTACTACCCGGTCTACCACCCAGCCTACCATCCGGTCTACAACCAGTCTACTACCCGGTCTACCACCCAGCCTACCATCCGGTCTACAACCAGTCTACTACCCGGTCTACCACCCAGCCTACCATCCGGTCTACAACCAGTCTACTACCCGGTCTACCACCCAGCCTACCATCCGGTCTACAACCAGTCTACAACCAGTCTACTACCCGGTCTACCACCCAGTCTACCATCCGGTCTACAACCAGTCTACTACCCGATCTACCACCCAGTCTACCATCCGGTCTACAATCAGTCTACTACCCGGTCTACCATCCGGTCTACAACCAGTGTAGTACCCAGTCAACCACCCAGACTACCATCCGGTATACAACCAGTCTACTACCCGGTCTACCACCCAGTCTACCACCCAGTCTACCTCCTTCTGGACCTGCTGGATCTGCTTCTTGTAGTCTGCCAGTTTCTCTCGGAGGTCTGAGGAGTCTTCCTCTTTCCTCTGAAGATGGAGCTCGAGGTTCTTCACTTTCTCTGCATCCTGTTGGCTGGTTTCCTTCAGTCTGGCAGAAAACAAAGAACCGTAAGCCATCTGTAACGATGTAAAACTATACCTGTAATCTGGACCAGAGCCAAGCCATTTAACAGTTTCTGATGCAGAATCTGGATTAACGCTGGGATTCAGGAAGATGATGATGAAGAGACAATGGAAAGACGTTAGCAACAAGACAAGCTGAGGTGAGCAGTTTATGTCCTCTAACAGCAAGGTCATCTCAGATGAAAGATGAACATGCCTATAAACAGTGTGTGATGTTGGTAGAGAACAGCAGTCCAGCACTGAGGCATCGCCAGACCCTATTTACTGAGACACGTGTCCCAGTATAAAAGAGCTGTGTCCCAGTATAAATGAGCTGTGTCCCAGTATAAATGAGTTGTGTCCCATTATAATTGAGTTGTGTCCCAGTATAAAAGAGCTGTGTCCCAGTATAAAAGAGCTGTGTCCCATTATAATTGAGTTGTGTCCCAGTATAAAAGAGCTGTGTCCCAGTATAAAAGAGCTGTGTCCCAGTATAATTGAGTTGTGTCCCAGTATAAAAGAGCTGTGTCCCAGTATAAAAGAGTTGTGTCCCAGTATAAATGAGTTGTGTCCCACTATAAAAGAGCTGTGTCCCAGTATAAAAGAGCTGTGTCCCAGTATAACTGAGCTGTGTCCCAGTGTAAAGGAGCTGTGTCCCAGTATAAATGAGTTGTGTCCCAGTATAAAAGAGTTGTGTCCCATTATAATTGAGTTGTGTCCCAGTATAAAAGAGATGTGTCCCAGTATAAATGAGCTGTGTCCCAGTATAAATGAGTTGTGTCCCAGTATAAAAGAGTTGTGTCCCATTATAATTGAGTTGTGTCCCAGTATAAAAGAGATGTGTCCCAGTATAAATGAGTTGTGTCCCATTATAATTGAGTTGTGTCCCAGTATAAAAGAGCTGTGTCCCAGTATAAATGAGCTGTGTCCCAGTATAAATGAGCTGTGTCCCAGTATAAAAGAGCTGTGTCCCAGTATAAAAGAGCTGTGTCCCAGTATAAATAAATAAATCATACATTAATTCAGATGGGAGAAGATATAGATTTAAACTCACACACAAGAGTGTTAACTCCAAATAGAGGATCCAGCTCAGGGGCAGATTCTGCCTCTGCATGTCACCGTGCATGAGCAGCAAGTGAACCCCCCCCCCCCACACACACACACAGCTGTCCGTGAGGGTCGGGTGAGCGCACAGCAAAGTTTGAGGAACAGTCAATTTTATATTCATATTCTAAATGAAACCAAATGACTTCAGACTAACTGGAACATATGTGACTTCTGTAGATGGACATCAGGAGATTCTTCAGCCGAAGCAGAGACAGGGAAGCAGGAAGGAGAGATGAGACAGAGGGCGGTAAGACTGCGGTGGATCAGGTTTAGGTTGGATCTTCGACGGATATTTGAACTGGAGCGACCAGCGCCTTGTTTAGGGACCATCAACAAATGACAGGCTTTCCGTGAAACGGAAATTCTCACAAAGGACATAAAACAATATTTTCATACTGAAGAAAAGCGGAGAGAAATAACTCCTTTTTTTTCTCAGTGGCTTCAAATTTTAATTGAGAATTTAATAATTGAATTGAAGCAGATGACCATCCAAACAAGACACAACTCTTCCTGATTTTCGTCATCTTTTGTCATATTTTATATTAATATTAGTAAAATAATAAATAATTGCTATTGGAGGCCTATTTTCAGCTTCTAAACACAGCTGAATGGAAGCAGATGATCTTCCTGATTTTCTTAAAGCTGAGTGACAATGATCGACCACTTTGTGGAGATAAAATAGGCAGTACACTTTAATGCTAAAAAATAAAACTAACTGTTCAGAATGAGTTGAACCCTGAAACCCAGGTACCAACATTACTGTGGAGTGTGTATGAAGAGTTCTGCCATCGTTTGTTAAGGCGTTTATGCTTTTGCTGCCATGTTGAAAGTCTTCATGTTTGTTAAATATGTTCTTACACTCATTAATATCTCAATTACTATTTTGGTAGGAATGTGGCAGTGGCACAGGACAATTTGTGTGTGTGTGTGTGTGTGTGTGGGCGTGCGTGTGTATAGGAGAAGGGGGATATGTGGTAGGGGGCTTGTGCCCCAGTAGAGCTTTATGCCTAGCAACGCCCCTGGTCCAGCAGCCACCTGCTGTGAAGGACAACAACCACTGTATAGGAGGAGCTGACCTCTGATTGGCTCTTACTCCTCATGGAAACAGCGTCGCATCATCTAATAATATCATTAATAAAAAAATCTTTCTCCTCTGCCTTCACTGAAATTCAAAACTGGTTTGAGAAATCATGCCTGTACACATGATGTTTTCAAAGCCGGCTACAGAGACCAGTAGCTCCAATGTCTTCCTGGGAGGTTCGTCCACATGCTGTAGGCTTGTCTGTTTAATTAAGAAATAGTTAAATTTCCAACATGTCTTGTTTCTTCAGAATTCAATGATCCAGTCCAATAAATAGCAAAACCAGAATCAACATTAGGGTTATCAACATGTCCCACAATGCTCCGTATTGGGTCCCTTACTGCTCAGCATCTACAAGCACCCACCAGCTCAGAACCACGGAAACCACATATCTGGTCATAATTATGCTGACGACACTCAGCTCTATATTACTGCTTAACCAGGGGTTCTGGTCCCAGATGAAGCTTCAGTTTGTGTCTCGGTCAAATCAATATTTGGATGTCTCAGAAGTTTATCTTTATTTAGCTGAAGAAATCTAGAATTACTGCGTTTAAAACCAAAGATGAGCGTCCAGCTTCAGTTAGCAAAGTTAAAACCAACGGATCAATCCAGAAATCCTGGTGTCAGTTTAGACTCTAAGCTAGATTTTAACATCCATATTAAAGCAGGAACCAGATCAGCCTTTACCACCTGAAGAATAGAATAAGAGACTGATGGATCAGCATGATTTAGAAAAACTTAGTTCTGTAAAAAGACAACTGCAACTACTCCAGAATACTGCTGGTGTCTCACTGTGTGTACTGTTGTCTGCTTCTGTGTTTAAGCTTGTTCCGTGTCTATTTAACTTTTTATTCTTTTTAGATTATGTTAAACATTCTAAATAAAATCTATTTTTTATGTTTCTTTTTGGGCTGTATGGTGGTGTGGTGGTTAGCACCGCAGCCTCACAGCAAGAAGGTCGCTAGTTCGAATCTTGACTGGGGGGAGGTTCGAACCTTGAGGGCGGTGGCCTTTCTGTGTGACGTTTGCATGTTTTCCCCGTGTATGTGTGGGTTCGCTCCGGGTTCTCTGGCTTCCTCCCACCATCCAAAGACATGATGTTAACTGATGACTCTAAATTCTCCCTAGGAGTGTGTGCAAGTGTGAATGGTTGTTTGTCCCCTGTGTGTTGGCCATGCGATGGACTGGTGACCTGTTCAGGTGTACCTGCCTCTCAGCTGTTAATGCTGGGATAGGCTCCAGCTCACCTGTGACCCTTAATGGATTAAGCAGTACAGAGAATGAATATGTTTCTTTTGCGCCTTGATTTTAATATAATCTGGAAAGCAGTTTGAGTTTTCTTGTACATTAAACCATCCATCCATCCATCCATCCATCCATTTTCTGCCGTTTATCCGGAGTCGGGTCGTGGGGGCAGCTGTCTAAGCAGGGAAACCCTGACTTCCCTCTCCTCGGCCACAGTCACCAGCTCATCTGGAGGAATCCCGAGGCGTTCCCAGGCCAGCCGAGAGATGCAGTCCGTCCAGCGTGTCCTGTGTCTTCCTCCCGGCCTCTTTCCAGTGGGACATGCCCGGAACACCTCACCAGGGAGGCGTCCAGGAGGCATCCCAACCAGATGCCCGAGCCTCCTCATCTGGCTCCTCTCGATGTGGAGGAGCAGCGACTCTACTCTGAGATCCTCCCGGATCACCGAGCTTCTCACCCTATCTCTAAGAGAGAGCCCGGCCACCCTGCGGAGAAAACTCATTTCGGCCGCTTGTATTTGTGATCTCCAGTGAGAGCTGAAGATCACGGCCCGATGAAGCCAACAGAACCACATCATCCGCAAAGAGCAGAGACCCAATCCTGAGGCCACCGAACCGGATCCCCTCAACACCTCGGCTGCACCTAGAAATTCTGTCCATAAAAGTTATGAACAGAATCGGAGACAAAGGGCAGCCTTGGCGGAGTCCAAACCGCACCGGAAAAGATTCTCATTTACAGCCACCCAGCTCACACTGCACCCGACCCCTATGGCCCCTCCTGCAGGTGGAGAGCCCACGGGAGGAGGGGCCCATGTCACCCTTTTGGGCTGAGCCCGACCGAGCCCCATGGACAAAGGCCGGGCCACCAAGCGCTCGCCTCTGTGCCCCACCTTCAGGCCTGACTCCAGAGGGGGGCCCCGATTACCCACATCTGGGCAGGGGAAACCTGGGTCCATGATTCGCTGTCATCGTAGGGATGTTTTGAGCCGCGCTTCGTACATGAAACGCATTAATAAAATAAACCTGCCTTGCCTAGTGAAAACAAAAAGCCTGAAGCCGGAACATTCCCAGATCTCCTGCTCACCTGTTGATCTCCTGGGTTTTCTTCTCCAGCTCTTCATCCTTCTGAGCGATGGCTTCGTGGGCCACGGCGAGCAGCTCCCTTCGCCTCTCCACCTCTCGACGTCGGGCCTCCTGGACTGCCTGGGATTCCTCCTCTTCCTGTCGCTCCTGCGCCTCCTTCAGACTCTTCTGTAAAGATGTGATCTGTGTTTCCATTTCCAGCAGCTTGGTTTGAAGCTCCGCCTCCCTTAGTGCAGACGCTTGCTCCTGCTCTGCGAGCGTCCCCTCCAACTGTCTCTCCATTTCCTTCATTTTCTCCATCTGAGCAGCCGCCGTCTTTCTAGAAGCCTCCTCTGTTCCCTCCATGTTGGACAGCTTTGCTTTCAGGGATGTGAGCTCCGTCTGGAGATCAGAGTTCATCCTCTTGACATCTTCAGCCTCTTCCGAGACTTTGCTGGAGGTTTCCTTTTGCTCTCTCAGTTTCTGCTCCAGCTCCTCCAGTTTTTGCTTTGATAATGCATCTTCTTCCTGCAGCGTCTCTTCTCGCTCCAGAAGCTTCTTTTTCAGCTCATCGACTTGCTGCTTTGAAGCTGCTTCAGTCTGATTCAGCTTCTCCGTTAGGTTTTCCAGCTGCTGCTCAGAGAGCAGCTCTTTGTGAGCCAGCTGTTGTTTGAACTGCTCCAGCTCGGACTCCAAGCCCAGGACGTAGTGTTGCCGAGTCGTCCCGTCCTCCATGGCGGTCTGCAGCTCCTGCTTCAGCCTCTGAACTTCCTGCATCAGAGTGCTGATTTCTGAGGATTTCTCCTGGATCTGCTTGGATTGCTCTTCCAGCCGGGCCTGAGCACACTGCTCAGCACTCTGCATCCTCATCACCTGTGGAGATTTTATCAGTTTAGTCTGAAATCTGCCATAACAACATTTCCAGCTACATCTGCAGCTCCACGTCATCACCAGAAAAAACAGCTTTCTTAATTGACTTGGATTACCTTGAATAACCTTTAAAACACTAGATATCTGAAGTTCTTCTGCCATGAATGTCTCAGCAGCGGTGGTGTGTATCTCTGTGGGGTAAATGTGATGGATATTTTAACCTTTAGCTGATCTACTGAGGTTTTCCAGCATTTCTATCCCGTCCAGGAGGTTTACAATCCAGTCACTAAATGTAGTTTTATTCAGAGACTCTATCTGGTAAATCCACAATGATCCATGATAACAGCATTATTTATCACATTTCACCATAAAAACATCACCATCACTACTATGTTGCTAAGAGACCTCTATTTAGACCTGGACATGATGATGAAGCCACTTCCTGTCAGACTTCCACCAATCAGAGAGCTTAGATTGACGGTAACGTCCAATCAGGAGCAGCCAAAGATCAACCAGTGAGCAGAAAGTTCTATGTGTGTGTGAAAAGAAGAAAAATAATGCTCCTCTATGGCTGGAATAAAGCCAAGAAGACGTTTCTGATGCACGGTGGCGCCACAAAGCAGCTGAGCTGGAGTTGGTTTAGTGAGGATAGCAGGTAAATAGTAGCAGGAATAACTGGAAATGAGGAAAAAGTGGAAACATGGAAATAGTTTCTGTTGTGTGTTTGTTTCAATAACAATATTTTTTCTCCTGAAAGCCAAGACTTGAGAGAACGATGAGATGAGAAAAGGTTTGGTCACTGTTGATCTGTGTGTTATTTCTACAAAGTTCTGTTAGTAATAAATTCTGCTTTCTTCTTCTGGTCGACCTTTATGCTGCTACATCTATTCATACATTCATTTTACATCATTTTACCTCCCAGTCTGACAGCTGCTACACACTGGTTTATACTGGGATTAAAAGCTGCTACAGACTGGTTTATACTGGGATTAAAAGCTGCTACACACTGGTTTATACTGGGATTAAAAGCTGTTACACACTGGTTTATACTGGGATTAAAAGCTGTTACACACTGGTTTATACTGGGATTAAAAGCTGCTACAGACTGGTTTATACTGGGATTAAAAGCTGCTACACACTGGTTTATACTGGGATTAAAAGCTGCTACAGACTGGTTTACACTGGGATTAAAAGCTGCTACAGACTGGTTTATACTGGGATTAAAAGCTGCTACAGACTGGTTTATACTGGGATTAAAGCTGCTACAGACTGGTTTATACTGGGATTAAAAGCTGTTACAGACTGGTTTATACTGGGATTAAAAGCTGCTACAGACTGGTTTATACTGGGATTAAAAGCTGCTACACACTGGTTTATACTGGGATTAAAAGCTGCTACAGACTGGTTTATACTGGGATTAAAAGCTGCTACACACTGGTTTATACTGGGATTAAAAGCTGTTACACACTGGTTTATACTGGGATTAAAAGCTGTTACACACTGGTTTATACTGGGATTAAAAGCTGCTACAGACTGGTTTATACTGGGATTAAAAGCTGCTACACACTGGTTTATACTGGGATTAAAAGCTGTTACACACTGGTTTATACTGGGATTAAAAGCTGTTACACACTGGTTTATACTGGGATTAAAAGCTGCTACAGACTGGTTTATACTGGGATTAAAAGCTGCTACACACTGGTTTATACTGGGATTAAAAGCTGCTACAGACTGGTTTACACTGGGATTAAAAACTGCTACAGACTGGTTTATACTGGGATTAAAAGCTGCTACAGACTGGTTTATACTGGGATTAAAAGCTGTTACAGACTGGTTTATACTGGGATTAAAAGCTGCTACAGACTGGTTTATACTGGGATTAAAAGCTGCTACACACTGGTTTATACTGGGATTAAAAGCTGCTACAGACTGGTTTATACTGGGATTAAAAGCTGTTACAGACTGGTTTATACTGGGATTAAAAGCTGCTACAGACTGGTTTATACTGGGATTAAAAGCTGTTACAGACTGGTTTATACTGGGATTAAAAGCTGCTACAGACTGGTTTATACTGGGATTAAAAGCTGCTACAGACTGGTTTATACTGGGATTAAAAGCTGCTACAGACTGGTTTATACTGGGATTAAAAGCTGTTACAGACTGGTTTATACTGGGATTAAAAGCTGCTACAGACTGGTTTATACTGGGATTAAAAGCTGCTACACACTGGTTTATACTGGGATTAAAAGCTGCTACAGACTGGTTTATACTGGGATTAAAAGCTGTTACAGACTGGTTTATACTGGGATTAAAAGCTGTTACAGACTGGTTTATACTGGGATTAAAAGCTGTTACACACTGGTTTATACTGGGATTAAAGTTGCTACAGACTGGTTTATACTGGGATTAAAAGCTGTTACAGACTGGTTTATACTGGGATTAAAAGCTGTTACAGACTGGTTTATACTGGGATTAAAAGCTGCTACAGACTGGTTTATACTGGGATTAAAAGCTGCTACAGACTGGTTTATACTGGGATTAAAAGCTGTTACAGACTGGTTTATACTGGGATTAAAAGCTGCTACAGACTGGTTTATACTGGGATTAAAAGCTGCTACAGACTGGTTTATACTGGGATTAAAAGCTGTTACAGACTGGTTTATACTGGGATTAAAAGCTGCTACAGACTGGTTTATACTGGGATTAAAAGCTGCTACAGACTGGTTTATACTGGGATTAAAAGCTGCTACACACTGGTTTATACTGGGATTAAAAGCTGTTACAGACTGGTTTATACTGGGATTAAAAGCTGCTACACACTGGTTTATATTAGATATATTTATATAAAAAAGGAAAACCTGTTTTAAGGGTTAAATTAACGGGTTGAAACCAGGGCCGGTTCTAGGAATGCATACATGAGGGGGCAGGCATAAATTTGAAGGGGGCATTATGAGTACATACTTCAGCATTTTCTTGTTGTTGTTTTTTAAGTGTTTCTTTAACGGAACTGTGCTGTTAGTGGAGTCCAACTTCAAAGAAATGGATTGCACTTTGTCAGGCCTCTACTCTAAGACCTGTCCAGCTTGGGTGTCCCACCTGAAACCAAAGCTCCTGCTGGTATAGCTCTTAGAGTCACTGAGGCACGCAAACCCCCTGACCACAATAAGGTGGCAATCCCTCAGGGGGGGAACAGAAAATATCAATAACAAAATGAAGTAAGAAAAAAGAAAAGAATGATCCATTATCAAAGCTTTAACAACCAACAAAATAACAATTGCCCTATTGGACAGCCATTAGATGTCTAAGCATTTTGAATAAATTTGAAACTAATAACAATAAACTCAACTATCTGTGTGTTTGTTTCTGTCTGTATATAGACCATAATGATTAAAGAATCATAACTATCAAGCACAACAATAACAGAGCAAAAAATTAAACCCCCTACCAAAATAAGACAGTGAACCTTCAGGGGGAAATAATGATAATAATAAATGAAAATGAGTAAAAACTAAATGATCCTTCATCAAAATTTTAAGAACCAACAAGGCATACATGAAGCTCTGAGCTGAACTGCTGAAAGCAGCGGGAATGTAGAGTGAAACTTTCTGTTATTTTTTTCTTCAAACTAGCATGCTGAACTAAAGGCTGGGCGGAGCTTGAGGGGTCTCATATGCGCAGCTCGTTTTCCCTCAGTCTAGTACCGAGGAGGCAGTCACATCTATGGCCCGTGCGTGATTGATCACTGCTCCTACTAACAGGCGTAGACACGTTTAAATAGAACAGAAACAAACCCCAGTTGACAGAATAGATGCAATAAATACGTCTGTTATTATAAGTATTTATTCAGTATCGCTACAACACATTTAACAGAGCTTTACTCTATAAGTTTTACCGCTGGAGCTCAGCAGCCGCTCTCTCTACGAGGGGGAGAAATATGACACCGCAAGATCAGGCTGTATGTCAACTCATTTGCATACTAAACACTGATTGGTTGTTTTCTGTGGTGGTGGGAAGGACTTGTTGAAGACAGTACAATGGATCCTGTGAAGCTCCGACACACAGAGTTCAGTACAGAGGGGAGAGAGCGTTTGGAGAGATTTGCCCATTTCGGCGCATTTGATTGAGGGGGCAGAATGTTTGTTTGAGGGGGCACTGCCCCCTCTTGCCCCTGCGTAAAGCCGGCCTTGGTTGAAACCCTCATGCAGCCCACCTGACACTCTGCAGCCTCCAGCAGGTCCTTCAGCTGTCTGAGTTCGTCACCTTCCTCCTCCTCCTGCAGCCTGCAGACGTCCTCCTCTTCCTCCTCTTTGCTGTTTTTCTCTTCCTCCAGAGCAGCAACAGCCTCCTCTTTGGCCCTCCTCTCAGCTTCCAGAGCTACCAGAGCTTTTTCTTTGTCTCTTCTCTCTTCCTCAAGCGATGTTACTGTCTCCTCTTTAAGTTGCCTCAGCTCCTCACGAGTGACGATGGCCTCCTCTTTAGCTTTCTTCTCCTCCTGCAAGGAGGCCAGAGCCTCCTCTTTTCCCAGAGTCTGGTACTGCAAAGCAGCCACGGTGTCCTCTCTCAGTCTCCTCTCCTTCTCCAGGGCAGCCAAAGCCTCCTGAATGATTGGAGTGATGATTAATCTGTGTGTGGTTAAGAACTAAAAACTGAGCAGTCGACTAAAACCAGTTTTAAAATGGTTCCTCCAGGAAAAAGTCTTCCCATCATCCTGTTTTAGCTCATTATCTGCCATCTTTCCCAGAGCTGAAAGATACTCTGAATAAAACTGATGAAATCAGGATTTTGCATCAGGACGACAAACATCTGGGCTGGTGTTCCTAGAGATTCTGAGAATCCTCTCAGAGCTCCTACTTACCCTAAAACGTCCTAACAAGCACATTCCCAGAGAACGCCGAACCAGGAATGGACAGAAACTCCTGTCTTAGTGAGGAGGTGTGGTCGACCTCGTTGCTAGGCATGAGTCATCATTTTAGAAGCTGTGATTGGTTGATCCTAAAAACTAGACACACCTTTGGTGTAAAAGGGCATAGAGTGGACGTCACATCAGTAACTCAATCATAGAATCTGGTCTGTATAAAAACTGTAAATAAATACATACAAAGAAAATCTATTATATAAACGTAAACTGTACTTTAAAATGATCCTACAGAAAATGTAGAAACTCAGACCCACGTGCACAGTTTCCACAAGCTGCTAGTTCTATTTATTTTCCTCTAATTATTTACCATGCTGGTAGTTCTATTTATTCTCCTCTATTTATTTGCCGTGCTGCTAGTTCTATTTATTCTCCTCTATTTATTTACCGTGCTGCTAGTTCTATTTATTTGCCGCGCTGGTAGTTCTATTTATTTTCCTCTATTTATTTACCGCGCTGCTAGTTCTATTTATTTACCGCGCTGGTAGTTCTATTTATTTTCCTCTATTTATTTACCGCGCTGCTAGTTCTATTTATTTACCGCGCTGGTAGTTCTATTTATTTTCCTCTATTTATTTACCGCGCTGGTAGTTCTATTTATTTACCGCGCTGGTAGTTCTATTTATTTTCCTCTATTTATTTACCGCGCTGCTAGTTCTATTTATTTACCGCGCTGGTAGTTCTATTTATTTTCCTCTATTTATTTACCGCGCTGGTAGTTCTATTTATTTTCCTCTATTTATTTACCGCGCTGGTAGTTCTATTTATTTACCGTGCTGCTAGTTCTATTTATTTACCGCGCTGCTAGTTCTATTTATTTACCGTGCTGCTAGTTCTATTTATTTACCGCGCTGCTAGTTCTATTTATTTACCGTGCTGCTAGTTCTATTTATTTTCCTCTATTTATTTACCGTGCTGGTAGTTCTATTTATTTACCGCGCTGGTAGTTCTATTTATTTACTGTGCTGCTAGTTCTATTTATTTACTGTGCTGCTAGTTCTATTTATTTTCCTCTATTTATTTACTGTGCTGCTAGTTCTATTTATTTACCGTGCTGCTAGTTCTATTTATTTTCCTCTATTTATTTACCGTGCTGGTAGTTCTATTTATTTACCGTGCTGGTAGTTCTATTTATTTACCGTGCTGGTAGTTCTATTTATTTACCGCGCTGGTAGTTCTATTTATTTACCGTGCTGGTAGTTCTATTTATTTACTGTGCTGCTAGTTCTATTTATTTACCGTGCTGCTAGTTCTATTTATTTTCCTCTATTTATTTACCGTGCTGGTAGTTGTATTTATTTACCGTGCTGGTAGTTGTATTTATTTACCGTGCTGGTAGTTCTATTTATTTACCGTGCTGGTAGTTCTATTTATTTACCGTGCTGCTAGTTCTATTTATTTACCGTGCTGGTAGTTCTATTTATTTACCGCGCTGGTAGTTCTATTTATTTACCGTGCTGCTAGTTCTATTTATTCTCCTCTATTTATTTACCATGCTGGTAGTTCTATTTATTTACCGCGCTGGTAGTTCTATTTATTTACCGTGCTGCTAGTTCTATTTATTTACCGTGCTGCTAGTTCTATTTATTTACCGTGCTGGTAGTTCTATTTATTTACCGTGCTGGTAGTTCTATTTATTTACCGCGCTGGTAGTTCTATTTATTTACCGTGCTGCTAGTTCTATTTATTTACCGTGCTGGTAGTTCTATTTATTTACCGTGCTGGTAGTTCTATTTATTTACCGCGCTGGTAGTTCTATTTATTTACCGTGCTGCTAGTTCTATTTATTTACCGTGCTGGTAGTTCTATTTATTTACCGTGCTGGTAGTTCTATTTATTTACTGCGCTGGTAGTTCTATTTATTTACCGTGCTGGTAGTTCTATTTATTTACCGCGCTGGTAGTTCTATTTATTTACCGCGCTGGTAGTTCTATTTATTTACCGCGCTGGTAGTTCTATTTATTTACCGCGCTGGTAGTTCTATTTATTTACCGTGCTGCTAGTTCTATTTATTTACCTCGCTGGTAGTTCTATTTATTTACCGCGCTGGTAGTTCTATTTATTTACCGCGCTGGTAGTTCTATTTATTTACCGTGCTGCTAGTTCTATTTATTTACAGTGCTGCTAGTTCTATTTATTTACCGCGCTGGTAGTTCTATTTATTTACCGTGCTGCTAGTTCTATTTATTCTCCTCTATTTATTTACCATGCTGGTAGTTCTATTTATTTACCGCGCTGGTAGTTCTATTTATTTACCGTGCTGGTAGTTCTATTTATTTACCGTGCTGGTAGTTCTATTTATTTACCGCGCTGGTAGTTCTATTTATTTACCGCGCTGCTAGTTCTATTTATTTACCGTGCTGCTAGTTCTATTTATTTACCATGCTGGTAGTTCTATTTATTTACCGCGCTGGTAGTTCTATTTATTTACCGTGCTGCTAGTTCTATTTATTTACCATGCTGGTAGTTCTATTTATTTACCATGCTGGTAGTTCTATTTATTTACCGCGCTGGTAGTTCTATTTATTTACCATGCTGGTAGTTCTATTTATTTACCGCGCTGGTAGCTCTATTTATTTACCGCGCTGGTAGTTCTATTTATTTACCGCGCTGGTAGTTCTATTTATTTACCGTGCTGCTAGTTCTATTTATTTACCGTGCTGGTAGTTCTATTTATTTACCGCGCTGGTAGTTCTATTTATTTACCGTGCTGCTAGTTCTATTTATTCTCCTCTATTTATTTACCATGCTGGTAGTTCTATTTATTTACCGCGCTGGTAGTTCTATTTATTTACCGTGCTGGTAGTTCTATTTATTTACCGTGCTGGTAGTTCTATTTATTTACCGCGCTGGTAGTTCTATTTATTTACCGTGCTGCTAGTTCTATTTATTTACCGTGCTGGTAGTTCTATTTATTTACCATGCTGGTAGTTCTATTTATTTACCGCGCTGGTAGTTCTATTTATTTACCGTGCTGCTAGTTCTATTTATTTACCGCGCTGGTAGTTCTATTTATTTACCATGCTGGTAGTTCTATTTATTTACCGCGCTGGTAGTTCTATTTATTTACCGTGCTGGTAGTTGTTGTACTTTGAACGTCTCATCTCATGTTGTATTAACAAGGCTCAGCTTCCATCGCTGTGTGTTGGTGAAGGTCTATAAGAAGCAGCTGCTTGGCGTTCAGATCTTCCACAGACCAGAAAACAGCGATGGAGGAGAAAAGAAGGAAACCAGCTGGACAGAGGAGCAGCGTTTGCTTCTGGATCAGTTGGTCAATGAGCAGAAAAGTGGCATGGTTCCTGCACCATCCAGTCTGGAACGTTTAATTAATTCACTGCTATCCAATGTTTGAAGAAACTCTCTCCTCCCTCTTCGTCCACCATTCTGTCCTCTACTCAGGGAACTCCTAGAAAACTTAAAAGTCCTCGTCCCGGCTCCTAACAGATCTCACCTTAGCAGCTCTCTGAAGCTTGGATTCTTCATCTTTACTGGGATCTAAGTTCTAAGAAAACATCATGATTTTCTTACAATTTGGCCGCTAGGAACTCTTTGCACAAAGAATCTTCAGGAATACGGCCCCTAATTCACAAAAACATGTGATGTTTGTAGTTTATTTACACCAAGTTCAACATGGATGAGACCTCTGAGCCCAGAAACACCAGCACAAGCTCTACTGGAACCAATGCAGAAGGAAGAATAATGTTTGAAAGCAATAAATAAAACCGAAAACTGGACGTTCGTTCCTGTCTGGAACGCTGCAGGCCCGACATGAAAAGCCTGGAGCATTTGGTGATGAAGTGGAGTCTCATTCAGGGTGAAAACCAGAGCCTGGCTGTGTTCGCTGGCTCATGTCAAAATGTGCTGACGGTGAATTCAATCAAACATTCAACTCGTTCTGATTTCTGGTCAGATGCTACAAAGATGATAAGGCTTCGCTCTTCCTCCTCCCCCCCCCTCCTCCTCTTCCCTCTCCTCCCCCTCCTCCTCCCCCCTCCTCCTCTTAACTCTCCTCCCCCTCCCTCATCCTCCTCCCCCTCCTCCGGTGTCTCACCTGCAGCTCATCTGTCTGATGCGGGTCGGCTTCGACTGTCTTCTGTTCTCTCAATTGTTTCTCCAGTCGAGCGACTTCAGACGACTTTTCCTGGAGCAGGAGGAGGACCCGTCGTTTCTCTCCATCATCATCTACCTCAGCAGCTTCACCCAATCAATGAAAGAGAAAAAAGCAGAATGACGTCGTTCATTTTATTTCGCTACTGGACTGCAGACCTGACCGGAAACAACCACGACCCCGGACCGAACGCAGGATTATCATCATCTCACTGCAGAAAAAGCTCAAATTTTGTTCTAATTTTGCTTTAACACCTTCAAAGTTCAAAACATTTTTTGTTTGGCTATTTTAACTTAAACCAGTCTGTAGAATATGAAGCTTTTAAATCCCAGTATAAACCAGTCTGTAGCAGCTTTTAATCCCAGTATAAACCAGTCTGTAACAGCTTTTAATCCCAGTATAAACCAGTCTGTAGCAGCTTTTAATCCCAGTATAAACCAGTCTGTAACAGCTTTTAATCCCAGTATAAACCAGTCTGTAGCAGCTTTTAATCCCAGTATAAACCAGTCTGTAACAGCTTTTAATCCCAGTATAAACCAGTCTGTAACAGCTTTTAATCCCAGTATAAACCAGTCTGTAGCAGCTTTTAATCCCAGTATAAACCAGTCTGTAGCAGCTTTTAATCCCAGTATAAACCAGTCTGTAACAGCTTTTAATCCCAGTATAAACCAGTCTGTAACAGCTTTTAATCCCAGTATAAACCAGTCTGTAGCAGCTTTTAATCCCAGTATAAACCAGTCTGTAACAGCTTTTAATCCCAGTATAAACCAGTGTGTAGCAGCTTTTAATCCCAGTATAAACCAGTCTGTAACAGCTTTTAATCCCAGTATAAACCAGTGTGTAGCAGCTTTTAATCCCAGTATAAACCAGTCTGTAGCAGCTTTTAATCCCAGTATAAACCAGTCTGTAACAGCTTTTAATCCCAGTATAAACCAGTCTGTAGCAGCTTTTAATCCCAGTATAAACCAGTGTGTAGCAGCTTTTAATCCCAGTATAAACCAGTGTGTAGCAGCTTTTAATCCCAGTATAAACCAGTGTGTAGCAGCTTTTAATCCCAGTATAAACCAGTGTGTAGCAGCTTTTAATCCCAGTATAAACCAGTCTGTAGCAGCTTTTAATCCCAGTATAAACCAGTCTGTAGCAGCTTTTAATCCCAGTATAAACCAGTCTGTAGCAGCTTTTAATCCCAGTATAAACCAGTCTGTAGCAGCTTTCAATCCCAGTATAAACCAATGTGTAGCAGCTTTTAATCCCAGTATAAACCAGTCTGTAACAGCTTTTAATCCCAGTATAAACCAGTCTGTAGCAGCTTTCAATCCCAGTATAAACCAGTCTGTAGCAGCTTTTAATCCCAGTATAAACCAGTCTGTAACAGCTTTTAATCCCAGTATAAACCAGCCTGTAGCAGCTTTTAATCCCAGTATAAACCAGTGTGTAGCAGCTTTTAATCCCAGTATAAACCAGTGTGTAGCAGCTGTCAGACTGGGAGGTAAAATGATGTAAAATGAATGTATGAATATATGTAGCAGCATAAAGGTCGACCAGAAGAAGAAAGCAGAATTTATTACTAACAGAACTTTGTAGAAATAACACACAGATCAACAGTGACCAAACCTTTTCTCATCTCATCGTTCTCTCAAGTCTTGGCTTTCAGGAGAAAAAATATTGTTATTGAAACAAACACACAACAGAAACTATTTCCATGTTTCCACTTTTTCCTCATTTCCAGTTATTCCTGCTACTATTTACCTGCTATCCTCACTAAACCAACTCCAGCTCAGCTGCTTTGTGGCGCCACCGTGCATCAGAAACGTCTTCTTGGCTTTATTCCAGCCATAGAGGAGCATTATTTTTCTTCTTTTCACACACACATAGAACTTTCTGCTCACTGGTTGATCTTTGGCTGCTCCTGATTGGACGTTACCGTCAATCTAAGCTCTCTGATTGGTGGAAAGTCTGACAGGAAGTGGCTTCATCATCATGTCCAGGTCTAAATAGAGGTCTCTTAGCAACATAGTAGTGATGGTGATGTTTTTATGGTGAAATGTGATAAATAATGCTGTTATCATGGATCATTGTGGATTTACCAGATAGAGTCTCTGAATAAAACTACATTTAGTGGCTGGATTGTAAACCTCCTGGACGGGATAGAAATGCTGGAAAACCTCAGTAGATCAGCTAAAGGTTAAAATATCCATCACATTCACCCCACAGAGATACACACCACCGCTGCTGGTGGAGGAGATGGAGCTCAGGGAGACCTGATGGAGGTTTAAAATAATTTTTTCCTTCATTCGTTGGGTCTAAAATCTCCACTTCAGCAGAACTTAGAGACTCCAAACGTTGTGCTCCTGTCTGTGTTTGTAAAGATTTTCCACAAGTTTTTGTTTTTACGTCTCGTTTACAGCCAGATGTGTCGAACGTTACATCCAAAATCACGTTTTTCCGGTCGCTGACCACGTTCCTAAATTGCGATGATAAATAGATGCCCTCTGTAAAAACCGTGGACTGGACTATGTCAACAAAACAAGAACTTTAAACCTCGTTTAATCCAGGGTTCAGCTTTTTTCCCAAGAAATTATGCAACAGTGCATCTTTGTCTATATAACACCTCATTTGCATATTTAAATAACCTTTCAGAAAACTGGCATCACTACAAATACTAGTCTCAAATGTAAGAAATAAAGCAGGGAAGCCTGGTGGTGACAGATATTTGTTGTTCACCTGTCGTGTCTCTTCAGTAACCATGAAAATGGAGTTTTGTTCCATCACTTCTGAATGAATCTATAGAAATGAACGAGTATGTGTCTGGAGCTTCCAGGCTGGTCAAACATATTTCTGCCCCGTGTGCTTACCGATGTGCTTGAGGACTTCCTGTTCATGCATCTTCATCTCCGCCTGAGGAACAGCTCGGCTCGAACACGCCGGCGCCGCCTGCAGGGACTTCCTGTCTGCCAGTTGAGAAGCATCAGAGTCCAGAACTCCGCCCTGGAGAACGGCAGAGAAAATCAGAAATTCATCAACATGCAGGACAGACAAACACTGAATGAGCGACCACTGTGACCCCAGAAGAAGACACGGTTACCACGGCGTCTGCATCCTCATCGGCCCCGGACATTTTCTTGACGAGATTCCTGAAAAGTTCCAGCCTTCTTTCAGCTCGCTCTTCCAAGATTTCTCCCTCCCTCGCCAGACGCTCCCTGACACAAAGACAAAAATCCTGAAGTCAGTATGAAGGAAGGCCTGAAGAACCGAGAAGCTCTGATCATCTCAGGCTAAACGAAAAACCCCACAAAGCTTCGGCGGCGACATGAAGAGATCCGTTCTGGATGTGACAGGACCAGAACCACAAGCCCCAGGAGGAACAGCAGAGGTGTTCAGCCTGCGGCTCCGGAGAAGCAAGTGGCCCTCTGGAGCTTCCACAATGGCCCTTAATACATGGCTAACCATGCTAACAAACTAGCTCATGTTTTTAATTCGATATAAGAACAAATGCAGGTTTTTAGCTATTTTTCAGCTTTTTTTATGGAATAATTACATTGAATTTCCACAACATTAAAAGTATCTGTATATATATATATAAATACACAAAGTATATATGTTTTCTTTTTATCTTTCTTGTCATTAGATTGGAAACTATAGGCTATTTTTAATCTATAATTTTCCATAAATATCTACATCCAATAGAAGAAAGTCTGTCTACTGCCAAATTTTTATACTTTATTTTAAAAACTTCCGTCAAAAGGTCTGATAACGTCTGCGTCTAGAGGAGTTTTATCTGGCTGGCTGAGGGAAAGACGGCTCCTAGGAGTGTAAAGGCTGCATCCCTGGCTCAGAGGATGGAGAACCGACCTGATCACTACTTTTAGTTAAAATGTCTGCAGTGAAAAAGTCTGTAACATAACATCACATAAAAATCCTTCGTGGATAAAACAACACAAAATAAAATAAAGACTAACTAAAATAATACACAAAGAATAATGAAGAAATAAATAAAACCAAAATAATAATAAAACGTCACAAAGACAAAAAAACTACAAGAAAAATCTTGTAAAAGCAAAAGAGACAAAAGGAAAAAGAATGAAAAAAGGGGAAATAATAAAGTCTCACTCGTAGTAATTCTGCATGTTGGAGAACAGCCGGGTGAAGTCTTGGGTCATCTCTTCTCGGATTTCAGCCTCCAGGATCAGATTCTCAGCTCGTTCCTTCTTCAGCTGAATCTGAAGCTGCTTCACAAGAAGCTGCAGCCTCTGAGGAACACACAGATTGAGAACCACCAGGTAACACATCATCACGGAGGAGCAGGGACCAGCTGGTTTAGGGTTTAATGCATCATCGTTTAAAGCAAGGCAGGTTTATCTGGACGTCACATTTTATGTACAAAAAAACTCACATAAAACATTAAAAGCATCGCAGCAGGAAGCAGTAACAACTGCATTAAAACAGACTTTTAAAGATATAATAGACATCAAATAAAAACAGAAATAAAAAGCTAAAATAAAATAGATAAAATAGAAATAAAGTTCCAGTGTGGGGAATTAAGAGCTGTTCTGATAAAAGGCAGCAAATAGAAAAGTTTTAACTCTGATGTAAAACTGCTGAGTCAGCAGACCTGCAGGTTTCTGGGAGTTTGTTCCACATGTGAGGAGCATAAAAGCTGCCTCTCCACGTTTAGTTCTGACTCTGGGAACAGAAAGTAGACTTGACCCTGATGACCTGAGGGATCTGGTTGCTTCATAACCAACCAGAAGACCCTGAATTGATTCTGGTCCTAAACCATTCAGGTCTTTGTAAACTGACAGCAGAAATCCATGGGAAAGATCTGGGGACTGGAGTTCTAGGATCTACTTTCCTGGTCTTAGTGAGGACTGGAGTTCTAGGATCTACTTTCCTGGTCTTAGTGAGGACTGGAGTTCTAGGATTTACTTTCCTGGTCTTAGTGAGGACTGGAGTTCTAGGATTTACTTTCCTGGTCTTAGTGAGGATTGGAGTTGTAGGATCTACTTTCCTGGTCTTAGTGAGGACTGGAGTTCTAGGATTTACTTTCCTGGTCTTAGTGAGGATTGGAGTTGTAGGATCTACTTTCTTGGTCTTAGTGAGGACTGGAGTTCTAGGATCTACTTTCCTGGTCTTAGTGAGGACTGGAGTTCTAGGATTTACTTTCCTGGTCTTAGTGAGGATTGGAGTTGTAGGATTTACTTTCCTGGTCTTAGTGAGGACTGGAGTTCTAGGATCTACTTTCCTGATCTTAGTGAGGACTGGAGTTCTAGGATCTACTTTCCTGGTCTTAGCGAGGACTGGAGTTCTAGGATCTACTTTCCTGGTCTTAGTGAGGACAGGAGTTCTAGGATCTACTTTCCTGGTCTTAGTGAGGACTGGAGTTCTAGGATCTACTTTCCTGGTCTTAGTGAGGACTGGAGTTCTAGGATCTACTTTCCTGGTCTTAGTGAGGACTGGAGTTCTAGGATCTACTTTCCTTGTCTTAGTGAGGACTGGAGTTCTAGGATCTACTTTCCTGGTCTTAGTGAGGACTGGAGTTCTAGGATCTACTTTCCTGGTCTTAGTGAGGACTGGAGTTCTAGGATCTACTTTCCTGGTCTTAGTGAGGACTGGAGTTCTAGGATCTACTTTCCTGTTCTTAGTGAGGATTGGAGTTCTAGGATCTACTTTCCTGGTCTTAGTGAGGACTGGAGTTCTAGGATCTACTTTCCTGGTCTTAGTGAGGACTGGAGTTCTAGGATCTACTTTCCTGGTCTTAGTGAGGACTGGAGTTCTAGGATCTACTTTCCTGTTCTTAGTGAGGATTGGACTTCTAGGATCTACTTTCCTGGTCTTAGTGAGGACTGGAGTTCTAGGATCTACTTTCCTGGTCTTAGTGAGGACTGGAGTTCTAGGATCTACTTTCCTGGTCTTAGTGAGGACTGGAGTTCTAGGATCTACTTTCCTGGTCTTAGTGAGGACTGGAGTTCTAGGATCTACTTTCCTGTTCTTAGTGAGGATTGGAGTTCTAGGATCTACTTTCCTGGTCTTAGTGAGGACTGGAGTTCTAGGATCTACTTTCCTGGTCTTAGTGAGGACTGGAGTTCTAGGATCTACTTTCCTGGTCTTAGTGAGGACTGGAGTTCTAGGATCTACTTTCCTGTTCTTAGTGAGGATTGGACTTCTAGGATCTACTTTCCTGGTCTTAGTGAGGACTGGAGTTCTAGGATCTACTTTCCTGGTCTTAGTGAGGACTGGAGTTCTAGGATCTACTTTCCTGGTCTTAGTGAGGACTGGAGTTCTAGGATCTACTTTCCTTGTCTTAGTGAGGACTGGAGTTCTAGGATCTACTTTCCTGGTCTTAGTGAGGACTGGAGTTCTAGGATCTACTTTCCTGGTCTTAGTGAGGACTGGAGTTCTAGGATCTACTTTCCTGGTCTTAGTGAGGACTGGAGTTCTAGGATCTACTTTCCTGTTCTTAGTGAGGATTGGAGTTCTAGGATCTACTTTCCTGGTCTTAGTGAGGACTGGAGTTCTAGGATCTACTTTCCTGGTCTTAGTGAGGACTGGAGTTCTAGGATCTACTTTCCTGGTCTTAGTGAGGACTGGAGTTCTAGGATCTACTTTCCTGTTCTTAGTGAGGATTGGACTTCTAGGATCTACTTTCCTGGTCTTAGTGAGGACTGGAGTTCTAGGATCTACTTTCCTGGTCTTAGTGAGGACTGGAGTTCTAGGATCTACTTTCCTGGTCTTAGTGAGGACTGGAGTTCTAGGATCTACTTTCCTGGTCTTAGTGAGGACTGGAGTTTTAGGATCTACGTTACTGGACTTGGTGAGGACTGGAGTTCTAGGATCTACGTTCCTGGACTTGGTGAGGACTGGAGCAGCAGCGTTCTGGACTCCCTGCAGCTGTCTGATGGACAGGGAGACCTTTGAGGACAGCAGGTGGAGATTGAATCATCTCGCCCCAGCGAGAAGCAGATGGAGGATTTCTCACAGCGTTTCTGGCTGGGAATCTGGGAAACACCGGATTGGATCGGACTGGAATTTCAAAAATGAATATAGCTGTGTCAGATCAGATTATTGCAGTAATCTGATTACTCTGACATAACTGATTTTTATTGTCAAGTAAATGTTATTAAAAAGTTGTCTGAGAATTTTATTCAGATACAATAAACAGATTATTGTGTAAAAATAATCTGGTGCATGCATCACAGTGTTTATGGCCATGGCTGATTCGCAGCACCTGTCCCTAGAAGGGCTTTTAACAGTAAGACTGAATGAAAAGTGAAAATTAACAGTAAATACAATAAAATGTCCTGAGACCAGTTAGCACTAGTAAAAATCCATGCGGTATATATATATACACACATACTCAAGCTCACACATATGCACACCTCACATACACACACGTACACACTTCAAATGACATGGTTACACTGCTGTTGCTCCATGAGCCAGGATTTGGTTTGTATTTTGAAGGTGGACAGTTTAGTTATTGTCTTTATATTAGCAGAGAGAGAGTTCCACAGATCGGCTCCTTTCACAGAAAAAACATTCTGGACAAAAGATGTTTTATAAAATGGAACTTTACCGTCTCCACATGTAGCTGCTCTTGTTGCTCTGGAGGTTTCCAGTCTGTTCACAGATTTACAAAGTGGCGGAGTCAAACATTTAAAGAACAACTTTAAATGGCTAAAATAAACAAAACTCACAAAGTTTAAGATTTTGTGTTTATTTAAAATATTGCAGTGATTGAACTGAATGGGCTTTTTATCTAAAATTTTGAAGGCCCTATTATAAAGCCTCTCAATAGGCTTTAAGGCGGTTTGACGGGTCTGAGACCAAACAGTGGTGCAGTACGACAGATGAGACAGGATCATTGTGTTCAGAAAAACATGAGCACATTCAAATGTCAGACAGCTCCTAATCATCCTGAAACAGTTTAGACTGGCCTTCGTTTTATTTCAGATGCTTTTGATGTGATATTTAAAGTTTAGCTGAGAATCTAATATGACTCCTAAATATTTTTCTTGCTCTACTTGTTCGATTCATTCATTTTGATATTTAGGTTATTTGATGTTCGAATTCTTTTTATGGAAAACCAAATAGATTTAGTTTTCTTTACATTTAATGTTAAATATGAGTTGTTTAGCCATGTTGACACTTTCTCAAGACTTTTTGTCAATGTACTGCCGATAGCAGCAGGAGTTTTCCCAGACACATAAACCACAGTGTCGTCGGCGTACATTTGAAGGCCAACATCAGGCAGCTCGTTCACACACAGGCTGAAAAGAATAGGCCCCAGTATGGTTCCCTGAGGGATTCCTGTATTAATTTTACATGAGGCAGATTTTACATTATCAATGACTACACATTGTTCTCGACTGTAAATATGATTCGAACCATGAGAGTGCCTGGTGTGACATATTGAAGGATGACAGTTTTGAGATAAGACGTCTGGTTTACGGTATCGAATGCCCTCTTCAAGTCCAGGAAAACTGCACCCACCATGTTTCCTTTATCAAGTGGCTGCACAATATTTTCTGGTAATGTGCAAACGGCTGATTCAGTTGAATGATTCTGTCTAAAACCATACTGTTGTGGATGTACATAGCGATGTGTTTCTAAATTTTGAGTTAGCTGTTCTGAAACTATTTTTTCCAATATTTTGATATCACTGGAACTAGACTTATTGGTCGATAGTTACTGATGTCTGTGGTATCCCCAAACTTGAAGATGGGTTTTTAATAGTCAAGAAAAATAGGTGATGTTACATAATTAGCTGTTAATTAATCGATATCAAACCAGATTTAAACTAAATCGAATTGAAATAGACTGCTGTGAATTGAATCGGGAAATTAGTGGCGATACGAGCCCTATGGGCGGAGTCTCTGGCCTCACCCTCTCCACCCACAGCTGCAGCCCCGCCCACCCAGCTGGAACTAGAAAGAAATATTATTTACCACTAAATAAACTGCTACCAGTCTCAGATGTCTAAATGAGCTGATCCTCCTCTCTGGCCTGTCTTCCCTCTGACACGGCGTTGACAGCATCTCCACCTGCTGCCCTCCTCCGCCTTTCTGACCTGGTGATGACCACGCCGTCCCCACCAGATAAAACCTGTTCTAGTGGTCCATCAGGATCTCAGTCTCACATTTTGAAAAAATCTGTTTCTTCCCTCTTTTTCCCTCCTGAGCCATCATGGGAATGATGTGATGAATATTTATTACAGGTGGTCACCTGACCTTTTATAGCCACCATGTGGGCGGGGCAAGACGCTCCCTCAGGTGCACCAACTTTAGAGTTGATTATGATTTATAAACAGAAACAGGCGTGGGACGTGAGGCGCACGCTTTTATAAATCTGGACGTCTCTGTGCGCCTCATTTCCTGTTTTCCCTGCGAACGACACCTGTACTCGGCTTCGCTGCGCTCAGGTTTAGAAAAGAAGCTCCTGGTATTTCAGAAGATTCAGCTCAGTTTTCCTTCAGCTAATCGGTGAAAGACTTTAATAAAAACGGACTGACCTGGTGAGTCTTTCTTTCTATAACAATTTTATCATCTTCACGGTTGCCAGATTGGTCCACGGAGTCCTCAGTCAGGCTGATTTCTTCATCATCTTCATCATCCTCATCCTCCTGAAGATTTTCAGTAAAGAGTTTATGTGGAGAGGAATGTGGTCTAGTCATGATTCAGATTCACGGAGGGTTAAGGGGGATGAGATCATCCTACCTGTACATCCTCCAGGTTGCTTTCCCAGCCAATCAGGGAGCTCCTCCTGCTGCTCCGAAGAGCATTTCTTTCAGCGTCGAGGATGAAGGACGCATCACTGGTGGAGGTCTGTGGCTTCATGGTGACGGGTCTGGACGGCAGAACCACCACCTGAAAGCAGACCAGAGGAAAACAAGCAATCAATATGGCCATTGACAGGATTCAATCCTGGTGCCCAGGAGCCACCGCCCTCAAAGAGAGAAAATTTGAGGGTTTATTTGGATGGAGGGGCACAAAAGTGATGACGAGCGGGGAGGAGGAGTTTGCTGTTGAACTGGAAAGGAAAGTGTTTGTTGGTGGAAAGAGACCTTACCAAAACAAAAGAGGCAACGAGCTTAAATCCAACCTAACAGCAGACAAGCAGCAGCTACACCTGTACAGAAACAACAGAGAATTTCCTGCAGCTTTTACAGGTAAACTAAGCAGACAATCATCAGGAGTTCCTAAAAAATAACCAAGACAACAACAGCATGCATCACAACAACAACCAAAGAACCAGAAACACACACACCTGAACCAAAGCATCTCTTAGTGTATAAACACACTAGAAACCTCAGTGCTGAGTCAGCATGCAGAGGATGAGGAAGGAGGAAGATCAGAGATGAGTGTGATCCTGCAGATGTGACCACGCCTCTACGGAGGCTAGTGGCAGACTAGGGTGGCCCAGAGACTTGGCCATCAGCACCAACCCAAGCCCCCCCACCATGAAGACCACCCCAGACCAACCGCGGCGGCAACGGAAGACCCCACCCCAAAGACACAAATCACGTGACGTTATTTGGCCAGTCAGACATAGCTAAGCGGAGACCAGCTGTTAAGCTCATAATCAGCTAGTTGGACACGTAGAAAAACCTAAATATCATGAGCTAAAGAAGCTGCTTCTACGTGTAGGTAAGTATCAAAGTTACTAGAAAGTGCTAGCTATGCTTTTTATTTTATGTAGACGTTTATTTTGTGTAAATGTCGGGTCTTGCTAATAACTTGCGCTCGATTAATTGATCAGTTAATTATATTAAACAAAAGAGACCTAAATCTGTATTTCAATATCTCTGGCTGTTCTTCTGGAAAAAAATATCACTTTATTCATTGAAAATGGTGTGAAATTGGTGGTAATTTGTCAGCTGGCCAGCGTCCGTCATTGAGAGCTAAGCCACGCACTCGCGGTGCGTCTGTATAATTAGCGTTACTGGTGGGTTTATTTAGTGGATTTCATTGGTGTTACCATAATGTAAAGCCAGACAGAGAGAACAGAAGGAAATGATCTAAAAACATGCTCCTCTGTGGTAAACCTCAGTCAGATAATAGAAATGTCATTAAGCATAACTCATTTGCTCATTTTATTACATGCTGCTCACTTCTACAAGGGATGTCATGTTTGGTGTTTGTGAACTGATAATTGTACATCTTAGTAGTTAGTTAGGCTAGTAGTCAGTTAGGCTGGGAGTTAGGCTAGTAGTTAGTTAGGCTAGTAATTAGTTAGGCTGGTAGTTAGTTAGGCTAGTAGTTAGGCTAGTTGATGTGACGACCAGAGCACTGTTCTGTAAGAGCAACCGTCCATCGGTGCCGAAGTTGAACAGTTGGTCTGGTACCACATTCAGGGCCCTCTCACAGAGTCCGGATGCTGAGGAGCATCTTTTGTGAGTCGACCCTGCTGCGTGAGGTGGTATCTTGCTTCACAGGCCTTCTCCACAGATTCACAAGTTCAAGATTCACACGGACTTGAATATTCTTTCCTCGTGTGACAGCTGCTATCTCTTTCAGCCGCTTTCTGAAATAAAGGTGCCTTTTCACTTTTCCAGGTTTGTTTTATGTTGATGTTGGTGAAGTGGCTGTAGTCTCTGTCAAAGCGCGTTAGCTTGAAGTTAACTTATTTATAAAGGGACAGTTAATAAACATCTATAACCAAAGTTCATTTCCCTCTTCAGTCTCTTGGCAAGTCAAAGCATGACAATACAACACGATATATAAACAACTATACTGTAGCAGAACAATGACGAACCTCAGTCTTTAGCTTAAATCTCTGCACTGCCTGTTCTGCCACCGTCCTCTCTGGTACCACAGAAACAAACAAAATGCTTTTCTCCCATCCTGAAAACATGCATACAGCGCTCCATCGCTGGGCTGGCTGCCAGCAAACCACTTGAACAGAGCAGTTTAGCAGGTGTGTGGCTAATTTTTGTGAAGTCATGCTCGTCATTTTGTCATAAGATTAACAGGTAAAAAAGAAAAACAACGGACCTCAGATGACGGAACTCGGTGGTATTTATAACGTGCAACCAGACACTTTGATAACTTTCCGAACAGACTTCGGTGCAACGTTCACAGCCATGTTTTCAGGACATTATGATACAGTAAAATAAAGTTTTCAAAAGAAGGGATGATGGTGGGGACTGCCTTTGAGCCCGTTTTTCAAGCGTGATAACAAACTTTGCAGTTGATTTATTTGGCCTCTCTTAAAGTGACTGATACGCAGATTTGTTGTTATTTTAGCGGTGTGTGTAAGCGTGTAACGTGATCTTTAACAGGCTGACATACCAAGCAAGGCTTCAACTCCGATAGCGCTAGCTTAAACCAGCTAAATAAATAAATAAATACAGTTAAGGCCTCACTAAATGAATTTGAAGCAACGTTATGTGGCTTAGCAGTCGATCTAATTATTTCATTTACCTTGTATGGCTGGATTGTGAAGAATGGGGCTACTTTTAACCTTTAACTGGAATTTTTCGGGCTCAATAAAGTAACACAAAAACTAAAAAGAAACCAGATAAAACTCCGAACCTTCTGGGCCACAGCAGAGAATCTGAGGACGTTGAGGGTCTCGTCGTACATGGAGGCACACTGGTTGATGTTGACGATCATGCAGGCTTTACCGCGGCCGCAGAAGAAGCCCTGCAGGTAGTGGGTCAGCTTGCTCTCTCTGAAGGGAACGTGCTGAAGCAGCCTGGGGAAGGAAACAAAGGCAGCTGCAGCATAACCTGGAAAACTGTATCAAGTAGCTATTGCTCCAGGAAAGAGCTTGTCAGCTCGAGCACAGCCGGCTTCTCTTAGCCTGAAAAGTCTCTGGTGGAAAATCCCAGTGAAGGGACGGCATGAAGAGAAATTCTCACCTGGCCTGCTGATTGTGTCGTAGTGCGTTGATGCATTTTCCTAGAATAAGCAGCGAGGTGTTGATGTTTCCGGCTTCTTTCAGACGCTCCCCTTGATTCTGAGTTTTGGCACAGCGCTCGGAGCCGGCCAGGTCACACAGACACAACCTGAAGCAAAAACACAACAAGGGCCTGCAGAGCAGCTCTACACATGAAGCCAGTTAAAGCCACGGTCACTCACTCGCTGACTGCATGGACTCGTGGAGTTCCAACATCCTCAATCCTCAGAATCCGGATGGAGAAAATACTGTGACTGCAAGAGAGAAAATTAAATCCACAGACAAGTCAGTGAAATGTGCGGAGGACTGTTAAAGTTTCCAGTGGACAGAGGCTTCACCAAAGCAAAAGAAGTGTGGACCTTTCAGGCGAAATTGATAATAAAGAAAAATAAAAAGTTAAAGATAATAAGCCAGAATTCTCTACACATTTCTTCCAGGTTGTTGTCTGCAAAGAGCAACTACAGCTGCGTTTCAATCGCCCCTAGAACTGTGCAAAACTTAAATATCACAATAAAAAGTGGTATCGGAAACACTTATCTTTCTAAAAACCTCTCAAATATGGCTAAAACATATTTACGCTCTCATGAGGAGGTTTTTCCAGACGTGTCGATAATCGCAAAAGAGTAACGGCAACACTGTGCATTTACACGGCCCGGGTGTGACGTAGTGGGTCACGTGACCAGTTCATCTGGAGTAAAGATGGCGCGATACGAGCAGACGGAAATCTTTTTACAAATAACTAAAATAAGATAAAACCGCCATCCTTGATAGCAAACAGTGAAAACCAGAGTTCTACAAGGAATCAGAATCTCCCTCCTCAAAGCCGAGTCTCGCGGGACGAGATTTTACAAGAATTGCGGCTAATGCGATGAACATTCAATGGAAATGCCTGCAAATCGCAATTACACTGTCAAAACTTTGGAACTATCTCCTTTATGAAAAACTGTAATGGAAACACAGCTACTGTCTGTTGGAGGTCTTTTAACGTATAAGAAAAACTCGCTGCCTAAAGCAGCAGAAAAGCATCATAGCAGAAGTCATCTGGGGAATCATATTAATGCGACGTACAAATAAAGACCTTATTTATAAGGCTAGAACATGTTGTCTATACAGACAGACTCTGACTGGTTTGTTCCACGTTCTCCCCGAACAAGCCATCAGCTGATGCCCCAGCTGATTGCCTGCTTTAAATGGAGTCAAAACTCCGCCCACCCGGGTCACCCGGCCGATAAATGGTGTGGACCCACTCAGATATGGACTCAAAGTCTCAGGTTTCAGTTGATTTTTGACTTGGCCCAGCCCGCCAACAAACAAATTGTTGCATAGAAACCGTGAACAGCTACCAAACACACACGTGTAAAAGCACATTTACTCTCAGCTTTAAGGCCCATTTCTGCTCCCTTACGCACGTAAACAGCGACGTCCTCATGCTTCCATGCATGCTGCGAGTTGCCATGGTTGTTTAGCCTGTTCCTCCACTAGGGGGCAGTGCTGAGTTCAGAGTTCACTGACGAGCCGACGTCAGTTTCAGACGTCGTTTAGCGGCAGTAACGCGTCGCTATGAAGATGTTTCCAACCACTCAACACGCCTCAAACAATCACTTACAGTCTTTATTCAAACTTACACAATTTTTACAGTTGTCCTCGTCTTCATTCTTCTTCTGCTTTTGTGTTCCCTTCCTGATCCTCTTCTTCTCTGGTTTGTCTTTCCCTGGTCACATGTCAGCTATTCTGCTCAGCACTGCCCCCCTGCATCAACCGACGGATAGCTAAGCTCCCTGAAAACGGACCAAATTATGTACGTAACCGACACAGGAGACGGACGAAATGGTCCGTCCATCCACGCGCCCGTCCGTCAACCATCCGCACGCCCGTCTGTCCGCTCACCCGTCCGTCCGTCCGCGCACCCATCCGTCCGTCCGCTCACCCGTCCGTCCGTCAGTCCGTCCGCTCACCCGTCCGTCCGTCCGCTCACCCGTCCGTCCGTCCGCTCACCCGTCCGTCCGTCAGTCCGTCCGCTCACCCGTCCGTCCGTCAGTCCGTCCGTGCGTTTACCCGTCCGTCCGTCCGCTCACCCGTCCGTCCGTCAGTCCGTCCGTGCGTTTACCCGTCCGTCCGTCCGCTCACCCGTCCGTCCGTCAGTCCGTCCGTGCGTTTACCCGTCCGTCCGTCCGCTCACCCGTCAGTCCGTCCGCTCACCCGTCCGTCCGTCCGCTCACCCGTCCGTCCGTCAGTCCGTCCGCTCACCCGTCCGTCCGTCAGTCCGTCCGTGCGTTTACCCGTCCGTCCGTCCGCTCACCCGTCCGTCCGTCAGTCCGTCCGCTCACCCGTCCGTCCGTCCGCTCACCCGTCCGTCCGTCAGTCCGTCCGCGCACCCGTCCGTCCGTCCGCGCACCCGTCCGCACACACGCTCGTCCGTCGACGTGCCCGTGAGTCTGCGTCCAGCATAAATGGGCCTTCAGGGTTCAGAGACGAGCTCACCTCCTGCTGGACAGACGGTTGAGTCGGGTGGAGGAGAAGCTCTGGTTCTTCTTGCCTAGCTTCAACACTTCGTACGCTTCTTCTGCACACTTTACCTCAACCCATCTGAGATCTTAACACAAAATCAGAATATTCACATTAAGTCAGTGAAAAGTGCTGTTTTGTAGACAGAGAGAAGCCAGTTTCTATGCAGCTCAAATATGAGCTAAAACACTGGAATAAAGTTAGAAAAAAGCAGCTGAAGACCGGACTCAGACCTTTGATGAAGGCATTGCCCTTGACGTCCTGTGACAAGCGCAGTGCGGCCCTTCTTAGGCCCACACTCGGGGTCACCTCCAGGAGGTCGTGGATGTTCTCGTTGTAGATTTCACAGAAAGAAACCCAAACAGAGAACTTTGTGTTCGTTTTAACCTTCAGGCTGATTTTGTCCTCGGCTGCTTCAGCTGTTCCCGACACGGAGGAGACTGCAAAACACACGACCACAAACCAGCCTTAAAACCAAAGTTCTTCCACTGAACTGGAGTTTTCTTCATAAATAATCATTCCTGAAACCCAGTGTAAATTAGAATTGTCATTAAAAGGATTCAGGCAGATTTGAAGCTGGACTGGGACGGAGAAGTCACACAAACATAATTAATTATGAGTCAAATGTGAATCTTGCCTTCAAAGGAAGTCTTACTATTCCCGTTCAGCAGGCCGACGTTACTCTTCTCACTCTGAAACAGAAAGATGCTCGTTTTAATCCTGGTAAAACACAAACGTCAGAAACAACCACAGCAGCAGAATAACGACCAGCAACAGCCAAACATGAAAATATCCTTTCTTATCAACATTTTTATTCTTTAGTGGAACATCTGTGAGCTGGTCTGCTGCAGGCTGCTGGACACCTGAAGCCAGACAGGCCACATGGAGCCAAATGACACCGTTACTCCACAACTTTTAACACTTAAAAACAGTCGTTTGTTGTCATATTAAAGTTAGAAGTAGTCACACATTTACGGGGGTTGCAGAGGTCAAATATCATCTGTAAAAACCATGCTGCAGATGAATCCATCTTATTTGGCTCAGGAACTGAAAAACCCTTTAAACTGGTGGAGAAAACGGACCACACACACATGAAAAATTCCACCATATTCCACGTTTTCCAACCGAGCTTCACTGCTTCAGAGGACATGGCATATCTCCAGACACACACAAACCTGTTACCACTTTACCACTAGGTGGCAGACACGTTCATCGAGAAGCAAATCTCCATGAACGTGTTGCTTTGGAAACCCGGAAACAAGTAATCACAAACCGACCGATCACAAGGGAGTACTTCTGCATAACCATGCTGCAAGCAGGGGTGCACGCCAGTGATTCACGCCGGGAGCGCCAAGCGCCTTGTTGCGGCTCTCCGCTACAGGGCGGCGTGGCTCAGTGGGTAGAGCGGTCGTCTTGTAGCCTGAGGGTTGCCGGTTCGATCCTCGGCCTATCGAGCTCATGTCGAGGTGTCCCTGAGCAAGACCCCGAACCCCAAATTGCTCCTGATGGATTGTGGTTACCGCCTTGCCTTCCGCCATCAGTGTGTGAATGTGATGCGTCCAGAACGCATCAAACTCAGCAGTTCAAATAGGGCCAGACAGGAAGTTAGACACAGGGGCAGTGTAAAAGACTCCAGTTATTTCAAAATAAAAGCCCCTGCAGATCTGTGCAGCTGAACCGTTTAAAATTACGTCATGAACTAGTGACACCTTGTTAGGAGTCAACCAGGAGGAGGTCAGGAGAGTTTTTTCCATCATGAACGATGAGACATTTCTCCCTGTGACCTCACGGATCCATATTGCAATGACAATAAATTTCTATTCTATTCTATTCTATTCAGCTACGCGGGCGCTCCACGTTTGACACGCTCCCAGAGTGAGTTGACGCACCTCAGAGGTCAGATCAAAACAGCGGCTTTCACCGACCCGGTGGAAATTCGTTACGCAGACGCCACGCGAGCATACATCCAGCTGAACGTCTACAGTCCAGGTGTGTGTGCAGGTGGAGGTACATCCAGCTGAACGTCTACAGTCCAGGTGTGTGTGCAGGTGGAGGTACATCCAGCTGAACGTCTACAGTCCAGGTGTGTGTGCAGGTGGAGGTACATCCTGCTGAACGTCTACAGTCCAGGTGTGTGTGCAGGTGGAGGTACATCCAGCTGAACGTCTACAGTCCAGGTGTGTGTGCAGGTGGAGGTACATCCTGCTGAACGTCTACAGTCCAGGTGTGTGTGCAGGTGGAGGTACATCCTGCTGAACGTCTACAGTCCAGGTGTGTGTGCAGGTGGAGGTACATCCTGCTGAACGTCTACAGTCCAGGTGTGTGTGCAGGTGGAGGTACATCCTGCTGAACGTCTACAGTCCAGGTGTGTGTGCAGGTGGAGGTACATCCAGCTGAACGTCTACAGTCCAGGTGTGTGTGCAGGTGGAGGTACATCCAGCTGAACGTCTACAGTCCAGGTGTGTGTGCAGGTGGAGGTACATCCAGCTGAACGTCTACAGTCCAGGTGTGTGTGCAGGTGGAGGTACATCCAGCTGAACGTCTACAGTCCAGGTGTGTGTGCAGGTGGAGGTACATCCAGCTGAACGTCTACAGTCCAGGTGTGTGTGCAGGTGGAGGTACATCCAGCTGAACGTCTACAGTCCAGGTGTGTGTGCAGGTGGAAGTACATCCAGCTGAACGTCTACAGTCCAGGTGTGTGTGCAGGTGGAGGTACATCCAGCTGAACGTCTACAGTCCAGGTGTGTGTGCAGGTGGAGGTACATCCAGCTGAACGTCTACAGTCCAGGTGTGTGTGCAGGTGGAGGTACATCCAGCTGAACGTCTACAGTCCAGGTGTGTGTGCAGGTGGAAGTACATCCAGCTGAACGTCTACAGTCCAGGTGTGTGTGCAGGTGGAGGTACATCCAGCTGAACGTCTACAGTCCAGGTGTGTGTGCAGGTGGAAGTACATCCAGCTGAACGTCTACAGTCCAGGTGTGTGTGCAGGTGGAGGTACATCCAGCTGAACGTCTACAGTCCAGGTGTGTGTGCAGGTGGAGGTACATCCAGCTGAACGTCTACAGTCCAGGTGTGTGTGCAGGTGGAGGTACATCCAGCTGAACGTCTACAGTCCAGGTGTGTGTGCAGGTGGAGGACTCGAGCTGATTTTACCTCTTTAAACTGTCTCAGCAGGTTTCTTTTGAACGCTGCTTCTTTAGCCTGTTGCTCCTCGCTGAGTCTCACGAACTCCCTGCAGCGTTGCGGTTTGATGCTCATACCGGAGAAAATCTGCTCACCGATACTGCTGAAGACCACATCAAGAGACCGGGGAAGGACACCGGGATCCGCATCTGGACCTTCAGCCACAGAAACAGAAGAGCAAAGTCAACAACACAGCTGACAGACAATCTTTATAAAGCACTCTTCATGCATAGAGCAGCTCATATATATATATATATACATATATATATTCATTCATAAAATAAATATATAAAATAATAAATTAAAAAGATAATATTGTGATCTGTTGCAAAAATGCAGGGATGAAGGGGTTAAACTATATGGGGACGAATCAGTTTAGAGAATAACATGACAACATCTGTGGCTCCGAAGAGCAGTTACGTCATGATGAACATGCATGAGCAAGCCTACCTAAGAAGGTGAAGGTCTTGCCAGCGTTGGTGACTCCATATGTGAAAACCAGAGAGTTCCCTCCTTCCATAACGTCTTTAACCAGATCTTTAACGGTGCCTTCGAACAGCTCCCTCTGCGTCGTCTCAGGACCGTAAACCTGCATAAAGAGACTCCGTGAGAGAAGGTCTGAATCAGGAATTCCAGCTCCTCCCACCCTGTCACCCTGTTTTAGACCAGCAGGTGGTGCTCTTTGCCAACCTGGGAGAACTGGAAGTGCTGTCCCGTCTGGGGAAGGGATCTGTCTGTGCTGAGTCTTGCTGAGAGGGACAAGCTGGGAGGCTTCAGCAGAACCACGTCAGGAGGCTCAATGGCTACGCAGTCCTGCAAACATCACAAACACAAAACATTTCATCTTCATACACTCAGCCCCTCAAAGAGCTTCCGAGTCAGTCATGTATGAATCATTTCTGCACATTAGTCTTTTCTTTTTTAACTTTTACCTGTGACTCTCCATCGCTTCTTTCCGCAGAGGTGAAAGGTCGGATCCTGAGGTACACCTGGAGGTGTTCTCTTTCCTCAATGCAGGAATGCTGCAGGACACAGGGGTGTTCAATAAGAAACAAAAAGATGAAGCTAAAGGAAAACACTTTGTTAATTAGGCTGAAGCTCAGTCAGCCAGTGATGGAAAAACTAGAGCACTAAAGTAAATTCCACTACAGGAAAGACCGTATGGCTGCATCGAGGAGGGAAGATATTATTTATAATAAAGAAAACGTTGCCTCCCTCAATACAATTTTGAGTTACCAACACTCAAAAGTCAAAATATCATTTGAGCTCAATGTGTAACATGGAGAGCTAAAAACAAAGGAAACGCTTCATAGTTCAGAGAAGTGACATTTTCTGAAAAATCAGAGGATAATTTGGTGGCAGGTGAGGGTGTCACAATTAGGTATAAACGGAGGACGTCCCATGATGCACTGGGCTCTCTCCGATTGGGGACGTCCCATGATGCACTGAGCTTCTCTCCGCTGGGGGACGTCCCATGATGTCCATTAGTGGACGAAGCAGTACAGATAACAGATGGATGGTTTATATAAACACGGAAGTTATAAATTAGGCTAATGTGGATAAGGCAGGGGTGTCAAACATGCGGCCCGCAGGTCGGAACCGGCCTGCCAGAGGATCCAATCTGGCCCGCGGGATGACTTTGCAAGTCATTTGTTTTATTTTCAGCTGCAGCCGATCAGAGCTCTGACTTTCCAGATGCTGCTCAACCGGACATGTTCATTTGTGGTGTCGATGAGACTTTGTGACCAAACTAGTGCCACTGATCGACACCACAGCTGGTGACATTTTTGGTGCCGTCACTGGAGCGCTGGACGGCGTCGGAGTGGTCTCCTGCTGTCAGCCTGGCTACTGATGGAGCGCCATCAATGAGCGGGGAAAAAGCAGGTGTGAGAGGAAGAGCAAGCAGCAGATGGAGGACATGGTTTTTAGAAACTTCACTGCATTTTGCACGTTACAAATGGAGGTGGTTATCTGGATCAGCCACTTTAACAGCCTTCTGAAAGATAAAGACGGTACCCACGGCCTGCCATACCACCCTGAAGTATGGTGCTTAGGTCCACGTACCGTGTTCAAGTCCTTCTGTGACCTATGACAGGAACTTAGACAATTCCTGGTAAGCCAGTCCCAGATTTTCACTCCCTAGAATGGTCTCAGGATCTTCAGTTTATGGTGGATGTTACAGCGCAGTTAAATCATCTGAGCAAACAGCTGCAAGCAAAAGAGCTGTCACCCATGACAACGTGGTGTTCAGCTTGAAGCAGCGTTGTGGAGACTGTCAGATGGTGTCATTTTCCTCCGCTAGATGTGTGTGTGACGGAGTTTATCCTGACTCATGTCAGCATCCAGACAAACATGCAGGATGGTGGCAGGAGTTCGTGTCTTTGGCAAACTTGAGACAGAACTTGCTTTTTTTCGCTCGCCAGGCTTCTGATCTGCCTTCTGACCTTCAACCTGAAATAACCGACGTGCAGCGTGATGAACTTTGGAAGGACAAATTTGTGTGGGTGGGTTTGGAGACATTTTATCAGGATCTCTAGCCGGGGTACCTCCTGCATCGGTGAGCCAGAGTTTTCTGTTATGAACAATGAACTAAGCTGCACTCACCCAGCGCTTCATGACATCCTGAAACGATCTGCTACTCAGGGTTTGAAGCTTGATATTGAAGCACTTGTAAAGGTTAAAGTTTCAGGAGCAGAGTAAACAGTGAGTGAGTCTAATTCCTGGAAAATGCTGCCTCAGACACTCTGCTCTGAAGTATGTAGTTAAGAGCTGAGTTTAAAAATAAAAAATTTTAAAAATCAATTTGAATCGATTCAAATTCTATAAATCCAAATCAACTCATAAAAAAAAAAAATGGACACCAAGACCGCCAGTCAGGGAACAGGGGGAAACTACTGCAGGAGCTAAACCCTGCCACCAGGAAACACCCTCACCCCACACAGGTGCGAGCAGCCACCTGTTTCCATGCCTGTAGACGCCTCCATGTGTCGGACGCTGCGCATGCGTTAAAACTTTTAACACGTGACATCGATGAGTTACGGCCGTTAACGTGTTACTGTTGACCACCTTTTCTGTCCAGAGTGTTAATTACAGCGTTTTTCTGGCTGTGAATCTGGGAAACACTGGATTAATCTGGAATTTCAGAAATACATGTAGACGTGTCAGATCAGATTAAAGTAATCTGATTACTCCCACATCAGATCAGACTCTGCTGGACGTACTAAAATGAGTTGGACGCCTCTGATATATGGGATTTAACTGGATTATAACGAACTGGAATGAACTGGACTAAAAGAGCCTTGAGGTGGACAAATAAGCTGAATCAGATAGAAAGCTGCAAAATTCTTCTTCACGAATTTTTCTTCATCATTTTCCTGCCAAACCAAAACTGACATTTGTTCATTTTCTGTGATTGATCACTCAGTCAATTCTTTGTATTTGTACACATAAAATTAATTTTAAAACTACTCAACGAAGTTGCATTTAGAAAGGTTTCTTATCTCAAGCAGAGGTTCATAAACGCTGACAGACCCGGTTTACCTGTGTTTCTGGTTCAGATGAGAAGTCCCGTTCCACATCGTCATCAGCTCCGGCTCTGCCGACCAGGCACGAGTCCGTCATCCTGCAACAAATAAAAAACACAACATATAAAAAATAGACCATCGCTCCTCCAGACAAATAACTGCAGCCAGACTAGCAAGTTTGATTCGCAGCAGGATGAGCTGGTCCAGCAGGAAACGCCACAGAGGAAAAAAAAGGCGCTGATGAGATGTTCATACATAAAAAGAATTAAGAAATAAAATAAAAAATCTGTTTATTATTTCCTGCTTCTCCTCCTGCTTCTCCTCCACCTGCTTCTCCTCCTCCTGCCTTTCCTCCACCGGCTTCTCCTCCACCTGCTTCTCCTCCTCCTGCCTTTCCTCCACCGGCTTCTCCTCCACCTGCTTCTCCTCCACCTGCTTCTCCTCCTCCTGCCTTTCCTCCACCGGTTTCTCCTCCTCCTGCTTCTCCTCCACCGGCTTCTCCTCCTCCTGCCTTTCCTCCACCGGCTTCTCCTCCACCTGGTTCTCCTCCACCTGCCTTTCCTCCTCCTCCTGCCTTTCCTCCACCGGCATCTCCTCCTCCTGCTTCTCATCCTCAACAGCTCACCTGTGTGTGTGTGTGTGTGCAGGTGGGAGCACAGCTCACCTGTGTGTGTTGTGTGCAGGTGGGAGCACAGCTCACCTGTGTGTGTGCAGGTGGGAGCACAGCTCACCTGTGTGTGTGCAGGTGGGAGGTAGAGACATGACGCAACGTAATTAAGTGTCAGCATGAGAATAACGCTGGATAGCTGCTGTTGTGAGCTGGTACAAAATAGAGAAAAACCTAAATAATAATATTTAAATTTAAAATAATTGAATGAAAAATATATAAGATGTTGAGTGATTATATAAAATAAACTAGGTCTTCTAGGGGTGGTGGGGGGTGGGGGTTGATGTTGAGGGGTGGTGGGGTTGATGTTGAGGGGTGGTGGGGGTTGATGTTGAGGGGTGGTGGGGTTGTTGTTGAGGGGGAAGTGGGGGTTGATGTTGAGGGGTGGTGGGGTTGATGTTGAGGGGTGGTGGGGTTGATGTTGAGGGGTGGTGGGGGTTGATGTTGAGGGGTGGTGGGGGTTGATGTTGAGGGGTGGTGGGGGTTGATGTTGAGGGGTGGTGGGGTTGTTGTTGAGGGGTGGTGGGGGTTGATGTTGAGGGGTGGTGGGGGTTGATGTTGAGGGGTGGTGGGGGTTGATGTTGAGGGGTGGTGGGGTTGATGTTGAGGGGTGGTGGGGGTTGTTGTTGAGGGGTGGTGGGGGTTGTTGTTGAGGGGTGGTGGGGGTTGATGTTGAGGGGTGGTGGGGGTTGATGTTGAGGGGTGGTGGGGTTGTTGTTGAGGGGTGGTGGGGTTGTTGTTGAGGGGTGGTGGGGTTGATGTTGAGGGGTGGTTTTCATTTAGTTTATGAGAGCAGGTTCCTGGTACAGAATAAATACTTAAATTCAGCAGAGTTTACTTAAATCCTGCTGGTGTGTTTTTATGCTGATAGTGTTGAATTCATCATTTACAGAGTTTAGAGGAGATTTCTAAACATCCAGATGTATATTGTGTATCCGGATAGGGAAAAAAAGATCTGGATATCAGTTGTAGGCCATATCGTACTAGAGGTGTTAATGACGGGCTGCAGCAGAGAGGACGGGACTGGGGGGCAGATGACTGGTCAAACCTGTTAAAGAACCTGTTCAGACCATTTGCCCTCTCCTGACTCCTTGTACTCAGAGTCCAGTGCCTTGTAAGGATTTATCACCGCCCAGTTCTCATGGGTACAGTGTTTTCAACACAGAAGTCCATGATACTGTCGACGTCTTCCCCATGGGGAGCGCAAAGCTTCTCCCACACATTCTGGTGGAAGCCGTCCCTCAGAGCTTCTTCAGCTTCCACGTGCGGGTCACAGCTGTGCACCAGAGGTTTGTAACAGGCAGCAGATGAACCAGGTTGTGGTCTGACGTTCCAAGTGGGGGGAGTGGTGATGAGTTATGTGCTTCCTTGGAATTGGCACATAATAAGTCCAGTGTTTTATTGCTTCTGGTACAGCATGTAACACACCGAGTGAAGATGGGGAGGCATGACTGAAGTTCCAGACATCAGAAGGAGGGTTTGTGGGTGGAAGATGTCACAAGCTGCATCAGCGTTGGCAGCTGGAGGGATTCATGCTGTTATTGATGGCATGGCAGGTACTATTTTTGATAGTGATGTGCCGAGGTTACACCATTAGCCAGTTAGCCAGATGTCTCAGTAAACACCATGATGCACGTCTGATACTCCTGCTGATGTCAGGTTAGCGCCGTTAGCTCGTCCATCTTATTGGAAAACGATCAAACTTTCCCCATCATAACAGAGGGGAGAAACGGTCTGCATGTTCTCCTGGCTCGGCGTCCGTTCCGGCGAACAGCACCGCTGTGTTGCGGAACGCCAACAGTTGTTCCCTATTGTAGCAGGTACCAACCTTTTAAGGCAGCAAATCTCTGCCTTAAAATAATCTGGATATTCGGGAAATTACTGCAAATTAAGTAAACGAGCATCCCACCAAACTCCTGCTGACCATGTGTCTAAGAGCAGCAGAGCAGAATTTAAAATCATCTCATCTTTCTAAACTTCACGTCAGTTAAACGTCAAACTGGCTAACAAGCTAACAGGTTAGCTGGAATCTTTCACCTAGCAGGGACACTTGTCAACTAACAAGGTGAACAATACTTTAACAAAACTTCGTTCATTTTTTGAAAGAAGACTCGTTATTTATATCTCATTCGGTATATCAGACCTACCGATGATACTCACCTTTCAGCTTGACTCTGGGTTGTAATGATAAAACGCCCCTTTGTGTGCTAACCATATACAGTCTACGGTGCTAGCTAACGTTAAACTAAAAACACAGCCGCGGTCTGAGTTTGAAACAGACCAATCGGATTTAAGTAGGAACTGCGCATGCGTCTTTCTCTGCCGCGTTCATGGATACTTTGGTGTTCGGAATTTCAGAAGAAATTGAAACAAAACAACAGCAAAAGCATCCAGTTACGCTGGAATATGATGTGAAATAAGCTTTTAATTAATAAAATATTTTATTACATTTTGTATTATTTGCGGATTAAGTAGTTTTATAAAATCTGGAACGCTGAAGACCCGTTTTTTTATTTTACTTGTTTGTAAAATGACAGTAATGAATTAGATTTAAATTCTGGGTTAGAGTTAGTTTGCTGGGATGGACTAAAGACCTGTCCAGGTGTACCTGTCTCTCGCCTGCTAATTGCTGACCCTGAATTGGACTAAGCAGTAAGGAAGATGGATGGATGGATGGATGGATGGATGGATTGGTTTGTTTGGTTTAGATAGAAGATTGTAAGACTTGGTTAGAGCATTTTTCTGTGCACTAGGTTTAGGTTTATTTAATTCAGGGACAGTGCAAATTTATTAAACACGTGACATACATGAGTTAAAAATGCCAGAATTAGCCAACATGCTGTTTCTATTTAATCTGTAGTCCCCCAAGCCTAGATCTTAAGAACCAATCAATAACCAATAGTGATACCCACTAAACCCTCCACCAGTTGGTTTAAATCTCTGGACTCTTTCATATCCAAGTTTCTTTGGAAAAACAAGCCGTCACGTATCAGTCTTAAAACCTTACAGCAGACTAAAGATAGAGGAGGACTGGATCTACCAAACTTTAATCACTACTTTATAGCTAACAGGCTGCAGTACATCTCAAAGTGGCTCAAACCCAGTTATCTGGATGAGCCGTGGCTAGATGTGGAGCAGGCTTTGTGTGAGGACTTAGTCATCTCTGACCTGCCGTTCATCAGCTCAACCATTAAACCATATAAGTGCTTTAAAAGCCTTAACATCCGTTTTTCCTTAATGGCTTGGTGGGAATTCTGTAAGATAACCAGATCTTCCCTCTTTCCATGTAGACTTACACCCATCTGGAACAACCCTGACATCCTGCAGAACAAAAAGATGATAAACTTCACTCAATGGAAGACTAAAGGAATACAACAGTTAGGACAGATAATAGAAAATGGAAACTTTGTATCTTTCAACACAATTGTCTCACAGTATGGAATCATCAGCAATAAATTCTTAGAGTACCACCAACTAAAATCAATTATATGTAAGAAGTATACTGTACAGTTAGACTTGCAGCTTCTATGTCAGAATAGCAGAATTCTTGAATCTTAATACTCCAAAATTATTATCAAAAATATATAGATTATTTGCAAAGCTAGAAGGCAGGATATCTCTCCCAACTTCAAAATGGGAAGATGATTTATCTAATAACTTTGATCAGAAAAGATGGTCACAAATATGTTTAAACACGTTTAAAATGACTCAGAATTCAAATATACAACTAATACAATTCAAAATTCTCCATAGAACTCATTATACAGGACACAGGATGTTCAGGATGGGCCTTTCACCATCAGATATCTGCCCACACTGCTCTGACAACACTTCTGATAGCTACATCCATGCGCTGTGGTCCTGCACACCTGTCCAAAGGTTCTGGATTAAGGTGTGTGAAGATCTCTCAAAATGGTTTAAAACCAGTTTTTTTTGCAAACCCCACACTTTGCCTACTGGGCGACCTGGGTGACACTAACATAGGAATACACTCCATAAACTTGGTCCTCGCAGTCTTATGCATCGCAAAGAAAACTATTCTTGTGAACTGGAAAGATAAGAATAATTTGTCTATCCAGCAGTTTAGAAATCTCCTGTTAGATCACATCAGCATTGAGACAATGTCTGCCTCCTCCAGGAACCAATCAGATGACTTTCATTCCCTCTGGTCCCCTGTGACTGGCTACATCACCTAATGTAGGTGGAGGATTGCGGCTTCGCTGGGATGGGGGTGGATATGGGTGGGGGGTCCCTGGTGGCTTCGGGTCTCCGGTTGTCTCCTGGGTGGGGATCTCGGCCGCTCCGCTGCTGGGTCGGCTGGGGGTTCCGGTCTGGGCGGGCGGCATTGGGTGGGCCCCGGGGTGGGGCTGCCTCGTGGCGGTGGGGGGTGGCTGCCGGGGTGCCTGGGTCGGTGTCCGTTGGCCCCTGGCCGGGTGGCCGGTCGGGCCCGGGGTGGGCCGGGTGGGGGCCCCGGGCTCTGGGGTGTCGGGTCTCCCCCCGCTCCTGGGGGTGGGGGGTCTGCCGCTGCTGGGGGGGGCTGGGCCCGTCCGGATGTGCCGTGCCTGGGGTTGGTCCGTGCCCTGGTGCTTGGTCGCAGCCCCGGAACCTGGGTGGGGGTGTGTTTGTATATAGGTGGGTGTGTGTGTGTGTGTGTCTGTAGGTATGCTGGTGTGTGGGTGGGTGTAGAGGGATGTGTGTGCTGTATGTGTGTGTGGGTGTGTATGAAGGTCTAGGTGTGTGCGTGTATGTGTGTGTGAGTGGTGTGCGGGTGTGTGTGTGGAGGTCTATGTGGGAGGTGTGTGTGGGTGTGTGTGAAGGTGTGTATAGATGAGTGTGTGCACGTGGAGGTCGAGGTGTGTGTGGAGGAGTGAAGGAGTGGGTGGAGGCGTGAGTATGTATGGAGGTGCTTGTGTGTATATGCAGGTATGTATGTGAGTGCGTATGTAGTGGTGTATGTGTATGGAGGGGTATGAGAGTGTGTGTGTATGTGGGCACCGGTGTGTGTGTTTATAGGTATGTGCGTGAAGTGTGTGTGTGGAGGTATGTGCACGTATTGAGGTGTTGGTGTATAGAGGTGTGTGAGAGGGTGTGTGAGTGGCTGGGGGGGAAAAAAAAAAAAAAAAAAAGAGTATGTGTGCGTTTGCAGGGGGTTAGGACGTGTCCTCTGGGGGGCGCCCTGGCCGGGTGTTGGGGGCGTGGGCCTGGGGTTCCCTCCCTTTGCCTCGCCCCCCTCCCACTCAGAAAGAGCAAAGTGGCCCCTTGGGCTGGTGGCTGGCCCCTGGGGGGGTTCGTGGCGTGCCTGGGTTGGGGTGCCTGCTCCGGGCCTGTGACGCCCTTCGGGGCCGGCGGGGGACGGGGGCGCCCTAGGCCACTGGCGGGTCGTCTTCCAGGGGGGAGGCCTACTCCCCTCTGGACCTACATCTCCTGACCCCTCCCCTCCCCCACTCTTCACTACATACACAGGTAGGGCTGTGGGAGGTGTGCTTGTTGCGCTGGGCAGGGCAGGGGGGTCATCATAGTGGCCCCGTTGCTTCGCCGAGCGGCAGCATGCCTCCCAGCTTTTAATTCCACTTAGTCACTGAGCACAAATAACATTTGCAACATACAAACACGTTTTGGGGGGTGGAACATGCGAGGTCAGGTGGGTGGGACTGCTCAGGTGGCCCCGCCCCCTCCTCAATGCAGTTACTGCCCCCCAATTTTAACCCTCTTTTTTTAATTGCAAACAGCACATAATATATTCCATCACTAGTGGGGGAGGGAGGGGGGATGGGGTCTTCAAGCGCCCCTGTCTCCATGGATGGCCCGGGGGCGGGGCGGGCCGGGTGGCCTGTCGCGTTGGCCCGGGACGTAGGCGGGCTGTCCCGGGGGGTTTTGGCTGCTGGCCCTGGGGGGAAGGTGCTGTTTTGGGGGTGGGGAGTGGGGGGCGGGGGCGGGGTGGGGGGGTGGGTGCCTGGCTCGTGTCTCCTCGCCTCCTGGCTGGGGCTGTCCCCCCGCGGCGTGGGGTGGCGGGAGGATGGTGGTGGGGGGATGGTGTTTGTGTGTGTGTGTGTTGGGGGGGGGGGGTGTGGGTGGGAGAGTGGTGTGGGTGTGGGGGGATGGGTGGTGGAGGGATGGTGTGTGGGAGGGTGGGGTGTGTGGAGGTGGATGCGTGGTGTGTGGGAGGGGGGGTGGTGTGGGTGTGGGAGGATGAATGGTGGAGGGATGATGTATGTGTGGGAGGATGGGGTATGTGTGGGAGAATGTATGGTGCAGGGATGGGGGAGTGTGTGGGAAGATGGATGGTGGAAGGATGGTGTGTGTGCGGGAGGATGGATGGTGTATGGGAGGGAGGATGGTGTGTGTGTGGGGGAGTGGTGTATGTTTGGGAGAGTGGGTGATGGAGGGGTGGTGTGTGTGTGTGGGAGGATGGGGTACGTGAAGGTGGATGTTTGGTGTAGGAGAGGGAGGACGGTGTATGTGTAGGAGAATGATGTATGTGTGGGAGGATGGGTAGTGGAAGGATGGTGTGTGTGTGTGTGTGGGAGGTGTGAAGGTAGATGAATGGTGTATGAGAGGGAGGATGGTGTATGTGTGGGAGGATGAGTGGTGGAGGGATGATGTGTGTGTGGGAGGATGGGGTAGGTGTGGGAGAGTGTATGGTGGAAGGATGGTGAGTGTGTGGGAGGAAGGATGGTGTGTGTGTGGAAGGATGGATGGTGGAAGGATGGTGTGTGTGTGTGGGAGAACAGAGTATGTCAGGGTTGAATGGTGTATGCGTGGGAGGATGAATGGAGGAGTGGAAGGAGAGTGTGTGTGTTTGTGTGTGTGTGTGTTAGTCTAGGGGGGGGGCAGGACTGGTTCTCGGGGTGTGCGGCTGGGCGCTGGGGTGTGGGGCTGGCCTCTGGTGGTGGCCGTCTGGGCGGGCCGGGTCCCCCCGGGTGGCGTGCTGGCCCTCGGCCTGTGGGGGGGGGGGGGGGGGGGGGGTGTCCCTGCGCTCCTGGGCCCGGGCCCTCTGCCCCGTCTGTCCCGGGCGGCCGGTGCCCGGGGGGGTCGGGGACTGCTGGCCTCGGCCCGCCGGGGCCGGTGCCCTGGGTCCGCGGGGCGGCTCCTGCTGGGGTCTCCTGCTGCTGCCTTCCTGGGCGGGCGAGTGGTCGTCTCTGTGGACCGGTCGGGATCTGTTGCCTGCGGGGGGGCTGGTGGCCTGGGTCTCGGGACCGCTGGCCTGACTCTGGCCTCTGTTCAAGTGAGGTGGCATCTGCATGATCACTCTGCATGGTCACTCCTTCCTGAACGTCTCCACACAGTCTTTGCGTCGCCGTGTGGCCGAGTTCTCCAACACATCCACACAGGTTTCTCTGCGCGTGTTCTTGAATACAGCAGTTTCACTTATATCTATTATCATATTTTTTTTTTTTTATTTTTTTTTTTTTTATTATTTCTGTTCTTCTTATTATTATTACTCTTACTCTTATTATTATTATTGTTACTATTACCAACTAGTTGTGTAATGGCCTACTGGCTAGGATGATCTTAGCTATATATGTTGTAAGTAGTATGGATTACACGGTCTTCTGTATGATGTTTCAAGTCCCCACCCGCACTCCCCACACCCTTTCTGTCCCTCTCTCTCCCCTCCCTCTTCTCTCTCCCTTCTTTTCTCTCTCTCTCTCTCTGTCCCCTCCGGTCGAGTCCAGCATTAAGAGTCTGATTTAATAAAGTTTTTCATGTCATCAAGAGGGACTTTATACATGTAGTATAAATCCCTGCTTGATAGAGTAAAATTGCCCAGCATCAGACGGCAGCCAGACAATCATTCTGTTTGCAACAATGCTGGACAAGACAGGTTAAAAAAAAAAAAAAAAAAAAAAAAAAAAAAGATAGATAGATAGATAGATAGATAGATAGATAGATAGATAGAAATCTCTTCTTTAACATATGAAATTATATGTTAAAGTATATATAATTAATAAAGTTTCAACATAAAATCAGTTCTATTCATTTATTATTACAATCCATAAATAAAAATCATCATAAACAAACATTTTAAAAACCCATCAGGACCTGTTTTAAGGCTCGTTAAACATCCTCAGAACCATCAGCAACACTTCAGCTCCTGGTTTACACCTCCGCTGTTTCTCTCCCATCACTTTGTTTTAAAAAGAGAAAGTGAGGAGATTCATTTCCACCTGCCATAAAACTCCCTCCATCCTGCTTCATGTCTCCGTCGTTCGGGTTAAAAATCGGGTTAAGGGCTTTGAATGTGTGAGTGGAAGGAAACCCGTCTCCCAGCAGGTTCTGGCTCAGTTCCGATCACACCTGGAATCCTGGAAAACCTGGAAAACTAAGGTCTATCTAACAAGTCTGGTTCAAAATGAATCAATGATATAAACTTGACAAAGCAGCGTGAAAAGTTAAACGTTAAAGACACGATCAATCTGACAGTGATGTCATTCATCAATAAATAAGTCACCATCTGGAAGCATCATCGCTGACTTCAGCTCCGCCTCTAATACAAATTAAGAAAAGAAATTAGCCAAGACATTGTCCAGCAATATGTGGCGATCAGCGAATCTGCCAGATCCAATGACCACATGACTCCAGAGACAGCACCCGGATTAGATTCCACGTTATAGGTCAGAGGTCCCTGAACGAAGCTTCTCCTCCACCTGATCCATCACAGTTTCTGTTTAGGTCAGAGATCGGCCTGGTCTTCCTCCCAGTTCTTCCAGCAGATCCAGTGGCCTGGTCTTCCTCCCAGTTCTTCCAGCAGATCCAGTGGCCTGGTCTTCCTCCCAGTTCTTCCAGCAGATCCAGTGGCCTGGTCTTCCTCCCAGTTCTTCCAGCAGATCCAGTGGCCTGGTCTTCCTCCCAGTTCTTCCAGCAGATCCAGTGGCCTGGTCTTCCTCCCAGTTCTTCCAGCGGATCCAGTGGCCGAGGCTTCGTTTGGACTGTTCCAGTCTACTTTCCAGCTTTCTCTCCGCTGGAGCTGCACAGCAGGCTCTTCGCTCCACTCTGCCAGGAGTTCAGCGTCTCCAGGGGAGTTTTTCCCTCCTGCATGGAAGAGACAGAAGCCGGGAATGAGACCTGGAAAAGTGGAACCTTAAATGTGGGGAACCACCATCTCTTTGGGCAGCATTTAACTCTTTTTCTACAGCTATGGAACAATAAGTTAAGAATAAGAAAATACATGTGGGAATACTGTATGTAGATAAATAAAACAAAAAATAAAGACAGAAATAAATGAAAACATTTAATGTTACTCAGTTTGATTTATGTGTGTCTTTATTTATTTATTATTGTGTTTTATTTTACAGAGCAGATGTACAGATTACAGTTACTTTGGTTTTTGAATTTCCATGCTGGTATTTATTTGTCTACGTCCTCCCCTTCATTTTTCCTTCTGTTGCAGGTTTGTAGGTGTTTGTGGCCCTGCTGTTGTTCCCTACGCTGGCTCTCAGTGAATCTGGCTCTGACATGCAGAAACCAGCTGATTTACTCGGGTGGATGGAGGTGGCTGGCCTGGGGACTGAGGCTTCAGGGCCAGAACGGTTCCTACCAAGTTCTTTGCGCTGAGATTGGCCCCGTACATCATCAGCAGTTTGATCATCTTGAATCTGTTTATTCTGACGGCGTCGTGCATCGGCGAGTCTCCGTCCTGCAGCCAGAGAGGAAAAGTGATGAGAACAGAGACTAGAAACCAGTCAGACTGGAGGTTAAAACGGAAAAATGTCCAAATGATTCCTAACAACGTGAAGCGGTTTTAGATGATCATATTTGATCTGAGCTGTTTGGTAGCATCACGTTTCTCTGATGTGAAATGAAACCCTGCAGCAGTTTCATGTTACTGGAGGAAGTCTGGACGTCTTTCTGGGGGACTCCATGCTCACCCTGTCTTTGGCGTTGACGTCCGCTCCACAGTGGATGAGATGCTCGGCACACTCGCAGTGTCCGGTCCTCACAGCCACGTGCAGAGGAGTGCTGTGCAGCTGAGCAGCAGCAGAAGAAAACAGCCAGTTTTAGTTTATTACACAAGAAAAAAGAGCTGAAAAATGAAGGCGGTGTTGTGTCCCGAACCACAGGATGGCGCCAGAGAGCTACAACAGGGTTGGCAAAAACTAAGCGTTAATGCAAAGAGATGAATCTGCAGAATTCAGGCTCAACACAGTTGTTACAGATACATAAATCTGTGAAAGAAGCTGATAATAATCATCATTTTTACTTTATTAATCCAAACTGGGAAAAACAGCTCTGCATTTGAACACGTCTGGATGGACCAGAGAGCAGTGGAGGGGTAAAAGGCCTTGCTCATGGGACACACCAGGGACTCAAACACGGGCTCTCCAGACCCAAGTCCACCTCTGTAACCACCACTCCCCACACAGAGGTGAGCTGAGTCCACCAAAAACCACCTTAATCCTCCTTATTTGTGAAGATTCTGACAGTTTGTCCAACCCTTACATTAAAGTACCGACGCTACCACACTGCTGTTGATCGATATGGATACCAGGAAGGATCCGCCCATCTCACTCCCACCAACCTTGTCTCTGGAGGTGATCTTGGCTCCCTGATGGAGGAGGAGCTGCAGGGCCGGCAGGCTGCCTCCTCTGCAGGCCCAGTGGACGGCCGAGGCCTCCAGCTGAAACACACACACACCACACTGTCAGCTAGTGTGTGTTCATGATGCTGAACAGCCACAGTACCGGAAGCAGAGGCAGCGCCCACCTTGTCTTTCTTCTCCATGGCAGCTCCGGCCTCCAGGAGTCGCTCCATCACCTCCACGTGTCCTCTGAAAGCAGCTTTGTGCAGAGCCGTTCTCTGGAACTGACAGCAGGCAGAGAATTCCTACAGAGATTCCTTCAGATTCAGATGTTTGAAGGGGAGATTTGGCCATGAGTCTTACACTGTCTGCAGCGTTTGGGTTTCCTCCGTCGGCCAGGTACTTCTCCACCACCGCCAGCTTGTTCTCCACGGCTGCCGTCAGGAACAGCTGCTCGTCCACCGTCTCTGGCTGGAAGAAGCAAAACCAGCTTATCAGACAAGCTACTGACAAACCCCACAGCAACAGGCAGACCGGTCTGAACCTTTACCACAGGGTCCGGCTCTGGCTGGGTTTTCTTATGGACGGGAGCCTTCCTCTCCCTCCTCCTCTTCCTCAGCTGCAGGATGTTGAACAGGTCATCCACCGTCTCCAGCTTCAGTCTGCCGCTTTTATCCGTCTGATGAGGAAGAGACGAAACAGAGGCCTTCATCACGAGGACAGAGACAGTCTGAAGAGGAAAGCCAGGTTTATCTGTCGCACGATTCAACGACTTTAAATGCTTCACAGAAAATAAAAAGCATCATTTAACATTAAAATAGAAGAGAAACATCAGATAAAAAGCATCAAAACATGATCACGTTTAAAGATCTAAAGGTTTAAAGAAGATGGGCTGCATGGTGGTGTGGTGGTTAGCACCGCAGCCAGAAGGTCGCTGGTTCGAGCCTCGGCTGGGGGAGGTTCGAACCTGGGGGGCGTGGCCTCTCTGTGTGGAGGTTATGTGTGGGTTCTCTGCCGGTTCTCCTGCTTCCTCCCACCGTCCAAAGACATGTTAAGTTAAGTGACTCTAAATTCCCCCTGGGAGTGAGTGTGAGCGGTTGTTTGTCCCTATGTGTTGGCCCTGCGATGGACTGGTTACCTGTCCATACCTGTCCAGGTGTACCTGCCTTTCACCTGTTAAATGCTGGGATAGGCTCCAGCTTAGCCAAGACCTGTAATGGGCTAAGCGGTCAAGATAATGGATGAATGAAATGTTTAAAGATTCCAGCTTAAAGAACCAGATCCAGATCTGGACTGTAAATAAAAACTAGTCCATGCAGCAGAGAACAGGTGGGTCTTTAACCTGGATCTAAATAAACTGAGGGTTTCAGCTGATCTGAGGCTTTCTGGGAGTTTGTTCCAGACATGTGGAACATAGAAGCTGAATGCAGCTTCTCCATGTCTGGTTCTGACTCTGGAACTGATAAGAACCTGGATCCAGATGACCTGAGGGTTCTGGTAGGTTCATACTGGGTCTGGTAATAACATGGACAAAACTCACAGTCCATTAAAAGAGGAAAACATGCAACTATTTTTGTTTTGTAGCTGAAAAATACAGATTTAAACATGTTTAGGTTGAGATCAAGTTTCAGTCTAACGATAAAAAACAGTGTTACATTTATTCACCACCAGGTGGCAGCACACACAAAGAAAACATTCACTTTTAACCGGTTAATGATCATTTACTGAATATAAGCAAATATTATATTATTACATTTACTGTAACACTTCAGACCCATTCATCTGCGTCCATCATAATATTTTATTTCACATATATATTATTAATAAAACCTTCACTGTCAGATTAAATCTTTAATATTATTGATAAACCTAAATAAACCTGCCACTATGACTATCAGTGCAGTTTTAACCAAATATTTGCTTAAATGCAGTGAGACTGAAAATGATCTGTTGCTGATTATTTCAACATTTAAGGTTTATTTTTGTTAAATTGGGACAGAAATGTCCAAAAGGAGGATTTTCTGATGGGTTTAATTCTGCAGAGCTGAGCAGGGAGAAGAAAACTGTTAATTTTTCTAGAATTTAACTTGGGAATTAGAGTGATGGATGTTTTCTCAGTTCTCCACAGAAAAGTTTAACAAGAGTGGAAGTTAAGTGAACTTCTCTCTCGCGCACCAAGATATGCATATGAATCAGTTTTACTTCACCAACACTGACACATTTTACAGTGAAGCTGCTTCTATGCTTATTTTCCTTCAAATTAATGATAACTTTAAACCCAATTGCTGGTTATTATGAGACTCTACATCTAACACTGTCCCAGACAGAGTTTCTTAAACCTTTTCAGAGACACCTTTTTTAAAAACATACATTTTACACCCTTAGGTACCAAAATGGCACCTCTCATAAAATGCCATAAAAATGTAACGCAGTCATATTTTATTTCACTTTTTCACATCAGACCTTTTTAAGGCCTAACCATAGATTAAAAAAAAAGTTTTAGTTATATTTTTATTACTTTAACGCATTAATTATAATTAATAACAAAAAAATTACCGGGTTAAAAGAACATTCATCAGCACACAGTTTCCAGTACACTGATTAAACTGATGGACACCTCAGAGTGCGGCTAAATCAGGGTTGCTAGTTTAGAATAATAATAGAAGAAATATTCTGGCCAAGGTTCATACAATTTGCCTTTGAACTGAAGGAGATATTGGGAATAAAAAAATGAAGAAGTTGCTGCTCTTACATTGAGAGCCACCACGTTGACCTCCTCCTGCTCGCCGCCGCTGACCTCCTCCTTGGATGCTCCTGGCTCCTGGTGTGACCTGAGGTCATCTTGCTTCTCCTGATTGACAGCCGCCTCATAAACGCCGCCTTGGAAACCCTCAACCTCTTTGCCCTCTGACCTCTTCCTGGTCACCTGAGTAGGAGAGGCGGAGCCACAAAGCTCATAATGGAGGGATGTAAACACACTGCAGCATCAACATTAAGACAGAAACACACACTTCATAACTTCATATTTAATCATTTACAGTCTGTGAATCATCCAAATCACATGAATGTCTCGTTACTATGAATCACATTAACGTCCTGTTACCATGAATCACATGAACGACTCGTTACCATGAATCACATGAACGACTCGTTACCAGGAATCACATGAACGACTCTTTACCAGGAATCACATGAACGACTCGTTACCAGGAATCACATGAACGACTCGTTACCAGGAATCACATGAACGACTCGTTACCATGAATCACATGAACGACTCGTTACCATGAATCACATGAACGATTCGTTACCAGGAATCACATGAACGACTCGTTACCAGGAATCACATGAATGTCTCGTTACCAGGAATCACATGAACGACTCGTTTCCAGGAATCACATGAACGACTCGTTACCAGGAATCACATGAACGACTCGTTACCAGGAATCACATGAACGACTCGTTACCATGAATCACATGAACGACTCGTTACCATAAATCACATGAACGACTCGTTACCAGGAATCACATGAACGACTCGTTACCATGAATCACATGAACGACTCGTTACCAGGAATCACATGAACGACTCGTTACCATGAATCACATGAACGACTCGTTACCAGGAATCACATGAACGACTCGTTACCAGGAATCACATGAACGACTCGTTACCATGAATCACATGAACGACTCGTTACCATGAATCACATGAACGACTCGTTACCAGGAATCACATGAACGACTCGTTACCATGAATCACATGAACGACTCGTTACCAGGAATCACATGAACGACTCGTTACCAGGAATCACATGAACGACTCGTTACCAGGAATCACATGAACGACTCGTTACCAGGAATCACATGAACGACTCGTTACCATGAATCACATGAACGACTCGTTACCATGAATCACATGAACGACTCGTTACCAGGAATCACATGAACGAGCTATGAATGTCTTGTTCTTGTAAAGCTGCAGATTTCCCAGCTAGATATCCTCCCTCTGTTTCTGATGCCGCTCATCATTTGCACCCGTAGCCAGCAGATCTTACCAGGTCTTCCACGCTGTGCAGCCCCATTCCTCTGCTGGATGTGAAGCTTCTCTGGGCTCCTGACGGCAGGTGTAAGTCCAGCTGTCTGTCCTGCAGCGTCTCGCTGTCCGTCCTGTCTGCCTGCCTCTGCAGCCTCGGCCTCTTTTATAGCCCCGACAGAATCAAAAAAAGAAAAAAGGACCTGTCACTCATCTTAGATCACATTACAGTCCTTCAACACCTCAGAATCCCACCCCTTCCAGCCCCCCGACCCCCATTACTGCCCAGTATGGGCATCTCTGTCAGCATGCAAAGATAGTAGAGAAATACGAGGTGTCACTCTGTTTATGAAAACTAAACATACGGATACTTCACCTTACCGACTGACTAGTTGAATTTGACACCGATCCAAAGTCTTGTCTGATTTCTATATTTTTGTCTGTATATTTTCATCTAAATAACTATTTCTATAAAATATTTCATGCTTTTGTTCAAGTAAAGAGGAAACCAGAGACACAAAGAAGCTGCAGTTTCTTCCAGACAAGGTTAAGTTTAATAGAACTAAGAAAGGATCATCAGTATAAACTGAACTAAATGAAATTAAATTAACAGAGAAATGGTATTTCATGTACATAAAGTTGGATACTACCTTTGTTATACTTGTTGTATTGAAAAGAAAATATTTTTAGATAAATGGGGATAAAATCCAACTTTCCTCCACTGACTTTAACTCAACTGTTAAATTTATTTAATGTAACACAAACATATTAATCATTAAAATACAAGAAGTCACTTAGCTCCTGTCCACACATGAACAACTTAAAGGAAAAAAGAGGATTTTTAGGCTTTTGTTACTGACACACATATTATTTTCCCATTTCTTTGTTTCATGTGTGAAACCAGCAAAGATCCGACAGTCTGACAGAAAACAGGAATTCAGCAACAAGGTGATTCCCAACAGCTGGAAATCTGGCGAAACCGGAGGAGTTACAGACAGGTTCATTCATACAGAGTGCTGCATCTTCCCTAACAGACAGTCTTTGTCAAACAGGGCATGCAGTCAAAAAGAAGTGCAGTGATGTCACTGTGAGGAGACAGTTTTATGGAGATGAAGGAATAAATAGTCACACTTCCAAACACCTTGTGGATGCCTGGCGTCCGGTCACATGTGTATATCCACTGACCGGCGGTCCGATGGCGGCCGACGTGTCAGCTGCCTTTTTCTCTTGCTGGTAAATGTGGTCATGCTGCATTTTCCACATCTCACAGCGACGTACGCAACACACGCTGACAGATGACACAAGATGTTCACATGCTGCGTGAGTTCACCGTTAACCAATCAGAGGCCGGAGGGTGAAGGATGCCAGACTTTATTCATCCTGATTAAGTCCTGAGGGGCAACCAACATCCCAGCAAAATGGCTCCAGATTGTTCTGACTGCACCAGACCTCCAGCTGATCTACCTGGTGTCAATATGCAGACTCGTCATCATCCTGGATAGGACTGATGATGGTATTGTCATCTGCAACCTTCAGGAGCTTCACAGAGGGGCCGAGGAGGTGCCGTCATTGGTGCAGAGGGAGAAGTGGAGTGAGGGCACATCCCTGGGGAGCACCGTGCTGATGGTCCGGGTGTCCAAGGGGACCTTGGAAAGCTCTAGAAAACCTTCCGGGCCTGAGTAGAAGGGTGGAAACGTGTCCAGACTGAGCTGTCTGGTGTTTAGAAGCTCATCCCTGCTGAAAGTGATGAGCTTCGACACACAAAAAACCAAAAACCACACACACAGTCCTGGAGAGCGCGGTACCGAGGTGCCATCTTCAGCTAACTTAGCTTTAACTTTGCTCTTTGTTATAAAAATCCAGTCAATGAATCAATAAATAACTAAATAACAAAACAACTAACAAAATAAAATAAATTCAGACTAAGTAAAGTAAATCCTTTTCCATCATTGTTTATGTCCTAGTGAAAAGTTGCTTGTCTGAAAGGAGACGATTGAACCAGGAAGAAGCACAGCAGAGGGAATTAGGGGTGGATGCTGGGGTGTTTAACCGGGCAGAAGGCTGAACTGGAGCTGCAACACTGGAACAAGCCAAATTTAACTTTAACAGAACTTCAGGTCCGTCAGTGTGTAGCAGCAAAATGCTGGAGAGCTTCTATCGGTGTGTGTGACACCAGAACTAGAGACTTCACCTCCTGCTACCGGAGTTCATTTTCAATTATATAAAAACAAAAATCCAAGAAAAAGGAAAAAAATAACATAATAAATAATAACAGAATATCATGTGTAGGTAAATAATAATACATGCTGGTGCAGGAGGTTATTGTAGGTCATTTTCTGTAATGAAGTATTACTTTGTCATGTGTGACGGTGGATTGCTACGGGACGAGAGCATGAAGCCATGAACCAGTTGAATGCCTCTTCATTTCCCATGAGCTCTTATGTATTTAAAACGTTTTCTTTGTCGTTGTTCTCCAGGAATCTGTCGTAATAAAATCCACATGAAAGATGTTTCTTAATCTAACCACCGTACAACAACAGTTCTTCTCTGAGCTCCGGTTATAAACCAGATGTTTGTCTATAAAACATGAAGTGAAAAATGAAAAGGTTCTGATGATGATGATGGTGATAATGATGATGCCAGCGTTCCGTCTTTCCATTCATTTGAAGCTGGAATTCGTAGCTGGAGCTATTTTTGAATCGGACCTTGTGTTGCATGGAGACCTTCACCTTTACTACACCCGCATGCATCGCAGCTACAGCCTCGTTGTGTAATGATTAACGTAGGAGGAGCCGGAATTCAGCCACACACAGCGGTTGAGGTTTTAACAGGGTTTACTGAGCACAGGGAAGGTAAGGAAGCCACTCTGTATTAGTCCAGCTGAGGTAATAACCAGAGTGGTTTCCAAATCCAACACAAAGAATACTCAACAGGGTCAGACAGAGATCGGTGGTCAGTCCAAACAGGGGTTGTTATCCAGGTAGGCAGAGAGCAGGAAAATCCGATAGGGAATCAGGCAGCAGAGAGTCCAGGAAACGTAGCAGGGTCGAACACTGGAATCTAAAGACAAGAATGCTGGATATCAAACAATGATTACTGCTTACCATCTGGCAGGGAAGCAGAGACTGAGGGGAGGTTAAAAAGGGTGATGAGGCCGAGGTGGATCAGATGAGCCTGACTGCATGAGCTGCAGGCGAGGCAGATCGGCCCTCATGACACGTTGTCCTGCACAGATGCAAGAAGGGTTAGAGGAAGTCTGGGGGACCTGACAGGGCTGGGAACAGGGCTGGGGACAGGACTGGGGACAGGGCTGGGGACAGGACTGGGAACAGGGCTGGGGACAGGACTGGGAACAGGACTGGGGACAGGACTGGGGACAGGACTGGGGATAGGACTGGGAACAGGGCTGGGGACAGGACTGGGGACAGGACTGGGAACAGGACTGGAAACAGGACTGGGGACAGGGCTGGGGACAGGGCTGGGGACAGGGCTGGGGACAGGACTGGGGACAGGGCTGGGGACAGGACTGGGGACAGGACTGGGGACAGGGGCATCCAATGAACCTCCAGAAAATGTGCAGCAGGTCACATGACTCCCAGCTGTTGTTCACTGGGGAGCATTAATGTAACATGATGAGAATCATGACCAAAGAGCTGCATACGTACGATCAGCTGAGCCATGATGGGCTGAGATGAGATGAAATGAGAAACAAAATGACACAATGAGACAAGACGAGACGAGACAAGACGAGGTGAGACGAGACGAGACGAGACGAGACGAGACGAGACGAGACGAGATGAGACGAGATAAACTTCATTAATCCAGAAGGACATTCGTAATGTAACATAAAACCTTCACACAGTAAATAAATATTAGGGGCGGGGCTTGATTAGAAGAATTCATCTACTTAATTACAGGCTTTCTAATTAATTAATCCCAATAATCGCGTTTTAATTGAATAACAATATTTGCCTGAAAAAGCAACCTTTTTTATCTAAATGGATTTTAATGGACGACTGAATCAGATAACTGACAGACATTAACACACATTTATCTGCTTTTCAGTTCCAAACAGCAGAAAAAACTAGAAAACATCCCTGGTCCAGAATGATCAGAGCTAAAGGTAAAGAGTCATTTTCAGTCCTTTAACCAGCAGCTGCAGCTGTTCTCTGGTTCAGAGTCTACAACATGTTCCAGAACTTTAACTTTCTACATGTTTCTACATGTTTCTACATGCTCAGCCAGCAGCAGCTTCCCGTCTGGTCCTGGACTAGAAGAGAAGGGAGCTAATGGAAGGGGGAGGGGCCGGTGGACAGGGGAGGAGCCTGTGGAAGGAGGCGGGGCGGTGGCTGCTCATTGAGAAGAAGTAAAAGTTCTTTCACCTCAGTTTCCAAAAGTCTCCAATAACCAGAAAAAAGTCTCTAGATGTGTTGCTAGTTGCTTCTTGGAAACAGTCACTAGTCTGAAAACTGGCTAAATGTAGCGCCAGCGTAGCTATGTTAGCATCACTGATTTAGCCGAGCTCTGAAGTGTGTGTCGCTCTAATCGGCGTACTGGAACTCGTGCACTGACAATCGTTCCATGTCTGGAATGAAAACTACGATTAAATGCATTAATTCTTTTGTAATTAATTAATAAAAGTTGAAGTCCCAACCCTAATAATATAATAAAATATCAAATTGATTTAGTAAAATGAGAATAAATTCAATAAATAGATTATAAATGTCATTTAAAATAAAAACAGTAGGAAAAAAGTACCTCAATATCAGTCGTACGTGAACACTCTGTTTAAGATGTAAAAGATGTAAAAGATGTGTCAGATGTAAAAGATGTAAAAGATGTGTAAGATGTAAAAGATGTAAAAGTTGTGAAAGATGTAAAAGATGTAAAAGCTGTAAAAGATGTGTAAGATGTGTAAGATGTGTAAGATGTAATAGATATGTAAGATGTAAAAGATGTAAAAGCTGTGTAAGATGTAAAAGATGTAAAAGATGTAAAAGATGTGTAAGATGTAAAAGATGTAAAAGATGTGTAAGATGTAAAAGATGTAAAAGATGTAAAAGCTGTGTAAGATGTAAAAGATGTGCAAGATGTGTAAGATGTAAAAGCTGTGTAAGATGTAAAAGATGTAAAAGATGTGTAAGATGTAAAAGATGTAAAAGATGTGTAAGATGCAAAAGATGTAAAAGATGTGTAAGATGTAAAAGATGTAAAAGATGTGTAAGATGCAAAAGATGTAAAAGACGTAAAAGTTGTGTAGGATGTAAAAGATGCAAAAGATATGTAAGATGTAAAAAATGTAAAAGATGTGTCAGATGTAATAGATGTGTAAGACGTAAAAGATGTAAAAGATGTGTAAGATGTAAAAGGTGTAAAAGATGTAAAAGATGTGTAAGACGTAAAAGATGTAAAAGATGTGTAAGATGTAAAAAGTGTAAAAGATGTAAAAGACGTGTAAGATGTAAAAGATGTGTAAGATGTGTAAGATGTAAAAGATGTAAAAGCTGTGTAAGATGTAAAAGATGTAAAAGATGTGTAAGATGTAAAAGATGTAAAAGCTGTGTAAGATGCAAAAGATGTAAAAGATGTAAAAGTTGTGTAGGATGTAAAAGATGTAAAAGATATGTAAGATGTAAAAAATGTAAAAGATGTGTCAGATGTAATAGATGTGTAAGACGTAAAAGATGTAAAAGATGTGTAAGATGTAAAAGGTGTAAAAGATGTAAAAGATGTGTAAGATGTAAAAGATGTGCAAGATGTCTAAGATGTAAAAGATGTAAAAGTTGTGTAAGATGTAAAAGATGTAAAAGGTGTAAAAGATGTGTAAGATGTAAAAGGTGTGTAGGATGCAAAAGATGTAAAAGCTGTAAAAGATGTGTAAGATGTGTAAGATGTAAAAGATGTAAAAGATGTGTAAGATGTAAAAGATGTGTAAGATGTAAAAGATGTAAAAGGTGTGTAAGGTGTAAAAGATGTAAAAGATGTGTAAGATGTAAAAGATGGAAAAGATGTGTAAGATGGAAAAGATGTAAAAGAAGTGTAAGATGTAAAAGATGTGTAAGATGTAAAAGATATAAAAGATGTGTAAGATTTAAAAGATGTAAAAGATGTAAAAGATGTGTCAGATGTAAAAGATGTAAAAGATGTGTAAGATGTAAAAGATGTAAAAGATGTAAAAGTTGTGTAAGATGTAAAAGATGTAAAAGCTGTAAAAGATGTGTAAGATGTGTAAGATGTAATAGATATGTAAGATGTAAAAGATGTAAAAGATGTAAAAGTTGTGTAAGATGTAAAAGATGTAAAAGCTGTAAAAGATGTGTAAGATGTAAAAGATGTGTAAGATGTGTAAGATGTAAAAGATGTAAAAGATGTAAAAGATGTAAAAGCTGTGTAAGATGTAAAAGATGTAAAAGATGTGTAAGATGTAAAAGATGTGTAAGATGTAAAAGATGTAAAGGATGTAAAAGTTGTGTAAGATGTAAAAGATGTAAAAGTTGTGTAAGATGTAAAAGATGTAAAAGCTGTGTAAGATGTAAAAGATGTAAAAGATGTGTAAGATGTAAAGGATGTAAAAGTTGTGTAAGATGTAAAGGATGTAAAAGTTGTGTAAGATGTAAAAGATGTAAAAGTTGTGTAAGATGTGTAAGATGTAAAAGATGTAAAAGATGTGTAAGATGTAAAAGATGTAAAAGTTGTGTAAGATGTAAAAGATGTAAAAGCTGTAAAAGATGTGTAAGATGTGTAAGATGTAATAGATATGTAAGATGTAAAAGATGTAAAAGCTGTGTAAGATGTAAAAGATGTAAAAGATGTGTAAGATGTAAAAGATGTAAAAGATGTGTAAGATGTAAAAGATGTAAAAGATGTAAAAGATGTAAAAGCTGTGTAAGATGTAAAAGATGTGCAAGATGTGTAAGATGTAAAAGCTGTGTAAGATGTAAAAGATGTAAAAGATGTGTAAGATGTAAAAGATGTAAAAGATGTGTAAGATGCAAAAGATATAAAAGATGTGTAAGATGTAAAAGATGTAAAAGATGTGTAAGATGCAAAAGATGTAAAAGACGTAAAAGTTGTGTAGGATGTAAAAGATGCAAAAGATATGTAAGATGTAAAAAATGTAAAAGATGTGTCAGATGTAATAGATGTGTAAGACGTAAAAGATGTAAAAGATGTGTAAGATGTAAAAGGTGTAAAAGATGTAAAAGATGTGTAAGACGTAAAAGATGTAAAAGATGTGTAAGATGTAAAAAGTGTAAAAGATGTAAAAGACGTGTAAGATGTAAAAGATGTGTAAGATGTGTAAGATGTAAAAGATGTAAAAGCTGTGTAAGATGTAAAAGATGTGTAAGATGTAAAAGATGTAAAAGCTGTGTAAGATGCAAAAGATGTAAAAGATGTAAAAGTTGTGTAGGATGTAAAAGATGTAAAAGATATGTAAGATGTAAAAAATGTAAAAGATGTGTCAGATGTAATAGATGTGTAAGACGTAAAAGATGTAAAAGATGTGTAAGATGTAAAAGGTGTAAAAGATGTAAAAGATGTGTAAGATGTAAAAGATGTGCAAGATGTCTAAGATGTAAAAGATGTAAAAGTTGTGTAAGATGTAAAAGATGTAAAAGGTGTAAAAGATGTGTAAGATGTAAAAGGTGTGTAGGATGCAAAAGATGTAAAAGCTGTAAAAGATGTGTAAGATGTGTAAGATGTAAAAGATGTGTAAGATGTGTAAGATGTAAAAGATGTAAAAGATGTAAAAGCTGTGTAAGATGTAAAAGATGTGTAAGATGTGTAAGATGTAAAAGATGTAAAAGATGTAAAAGCTGTGTAAGATGTAAAAGATGTAAAAGATGTGTAAGATGTAAAAGATGTGTAAGATGTAAAAGATGTAAAGGATGTAAAAGTTGTGTAAGATGTAAAAGATGTAAAAGTTGTGTAAGATGTAAAAGATTTAAAAGCTGTGTAAGATGTAAAAGATGTAAAAGATGTGTAAGATGTAAAGGATGTAAAAGTTGTGCAAGATGTAAAGGATGTAAAAGTTGTGTAAGATGTAAAAGATGTAAAAGTTGTGGAAGATGTGTAAGATGTAAAAGATGTAAAAGATGTGTAAGATGTAAAAGATGTAAAAGTTGTGTAAGATGTAAAAGATGTAAAAGCTGTAAAAGATGTGTAAGATGTGTAAGATGTAATAGATATGTAAGATGTAAAAGATGTAAAAGCTGTGTAAGATGTAAAAGATGTAAAAGATGTGTAAGATGTAAAAGATGTAAAAGATGTGTAAGATGTAAAAGATGTAAAAGCTGTGTAAGATGTAAAAGATGTGCAAGATGTGTAAGATGTAAAAGCTGTGTAAGATGTAAAAGATGTAAAAGATGTGTAAGATGTAAAAGATGTAAAAGATGTGTAAGATGCAAAAGATGTAAAAGATGTGTAAGATGTAAAAGATGTAAAAGATGTGTAAGATGCAAAAGATGTAAAAGACGTAAAAGTTGTGTAGGATGTAAAAGATGCAAAAGATATGTAAGATGTAAAAAATGTAAAAGATGTGTCAGATGTAATAGATGTGTAAGACGTAAAAGATGTAAAAGATGTGTAAGATGTAAAAGGTGTAAAAGATGTAAAAGATGTGTAAGACGTAAAAGATGTAAAAGATGTGTAAGATGTAAAAGATGTAAAAGTTGTGTAAGATGTAAAAGATGTAAAAGGTGTAAAAGATGTGTAAGATGTAAAAGATGTAAAAGATGTGTAAGATGTAAAAGATGTAAAAGTTGTGTAAGATGTAAAAGATGTAAAAGCTGTAAAAGATGTGTAAGATGTGTAAGATGTAATAGATATGTAAGATGTAAAAGATGTAAAAGCTGTGTAAGATGTAAAAGATGTAAAAGATGTGTAAGATGTAAAAGATGTAAAAGATGTGTAAGATGTAAAAGATGTAAAAGATGTAAAAGATGTAAAAGCTGTGTAAGATGTAAAAGATGTGCAAGATGTGTAAGATGTAAAAGCTGTGTAAGATGTAAAAGATGTAAAAGATGTGTAAGATGTAAAAGATGTAAAAGATGTGTAAGATGCAAAAGATATAAAAGATGTGTAAGATGTAAAAGATGTAAAAGATGTGTAAGATGCAAAAGATGTAAAAGACGTAAAAGTTGTGTAGGATGTAAAAGATGCAAAAGATATGTAAGATGTAAAAAATGTAAAAGATGTGTCAGATGTAATAGATGTGTAAGACGTAAAAGATGTAAAAGATGTGTAAGATGTAAAAGGTGTAAAAGATGTAAAAGATGTGTAAGACGTAAAAGATGTAAAAGATGTGTAAGATGTAAAAAGTGTAAAAGATGTAAAAGACGTGTAAGATGTAAAAGATGTGTAAGATGTGTAAGATGTAAAAGATGTAAAAGCTGTGTAAGATGTAAAAGATGTGTAAGATGTAAAAGATGTAAAAGCTGTGTAAGATGCAAAAGATGTAAAAGATGTAAAAGTTGTGTAGGATGTAAAAGATGTAAAAGATATGTAAGATGTAAAAAATGTAAAAGATGTGTCAGATGTAATAGATGTGTAAGACGTAAAAGATGTAAAAGATGTGTAAGATGTAAAAGGTGTAAAAGATGTAAAAGATGTGTAAGATGTAAAAGATGTGCAAGATGTCTAAGATGTAAAAGATGTAAAAGTTGTGTAAGATGTAAAAGATGTAAAAGGTGTAAAAGATGTGTAAGATGTAAAAGGTGTGTAGGATGCAAAAGATGTAAAAGCTGTAAAAGATGTGTAAGATGTGTAAGATGTAAAAGATGTGTAAGATGTGTAAGATGTAAAAGATGTAAAAGATGTAAAAGCTGTGTAAGATGTAAAAGATGTGTAAGATGTGTAAGATGTAAAAGATGTAAAAGATGTAAAAGCTGTGTAAGATGTAAAAGATGTAAAAGATGTGTAAGATGTAAAAGATGTGTAAGATGTAAAAGATGTAAAGGATGTAAAAGTTGTGTAAGATGTAAAAGATGTAAAAGTTGTGTAAGATGTAAAAGATTTAAAAGCTGTGTAAGATGTAAAAGATGTAAAAGATGTGTAAGATGTAAAGGATGTAAAAGTTGTGCAAGATGTAAAGGATGTAAAAGTTGTGTAAGATGTAAAAGATGTAAAAGTTGTGGAAGATGTGTAAGATGTAAAAGATGTAAAAGATGTGTAAGATGTAAAAGATGTAAAAGTTGTGTAAGATGTAAAAGATGTAAAAGCTGTAAAAGATGTGTAAGATGTGTAAGATGTAATAGATATGTAAGATGTAAAAGATGTAAAAGCTGTGTAAGATGTAAAAGATGTAAAAGATGTGTAAGATGTAAAAGATGTAAAAGATGTGTAAGATGTAAAAGATGTAAAAGCTGTGTAAGATGTAAAAGATGTGCAAGATGTGTAAGATGTAAAAGCTGTGTAAGATGTAAAAGATGTAAAAGATGTGTAAGATGTAAAAGATGTAAAAGATGTGTAAGATGCAAAAGATGTAAAAGATGTGTAAGATGTAAAAGATGTAAAAGATGTGTAAGATGCAAAAGATGTAAAAGACGTAAAAGTTGTGTAGGATGTAAAAGATGCAAAAGATATGTAAGATGTAAAAAATGTAAAAGATGTGTCAGATGTAATAGATGTGTAAGACGTAAAAGATGTAAAAGATGTGTAAGATGTAAAAGGTGTAAAAGATGTAAAAGATGTGTAAGACGTAAAAGATGTAAAAGATGTGTAAGATGTAAAAAGTGTAAAAGATGTAAAAGACGTGTAAGATGTAAAAGATGTGTAAGATGTGTAAGATGTAAAAGATGTAAAAGCTGTGTAAGATGTAAAAGATGTGTAAGATGTAAAAGATGTAAAAGCTGTGTAAGATGCAAAAGATGTAAAAGATGTAAAAGTTGTGTAGGATGTAAAAGATGTAAAAGATATGTAAGATGTAAAAAATGTAAAAGATGTGTCAGATGTAATAGATGTGTAAGACGTAAAAGATGTAAAAGATGTGTAAGATGTAAAAGGTGTAAAAGATGTAAAAGATGTGTAAGATGTAAAAGATGTGCAAGATGTCTAAGATGTAAAAGATGTAAAAGTTGTGTAAGATGTAAAAGATGTAAAAGGTGTAAAAGATGTGTAAGATGTAAAAGGTGTGTAGGATGCAAAAGATGTAAAAGCTGTAAAAGATGTGTAAGATGTGTAAGATGTAAAAGATGTAAAAGATGTGTAAGATGTAAAAGATGTGTAAGATGTAAAAGATGTAAAAGGTGTGTAAGGTGTAAAAGATGTAAAAGATGTGTAAGATGTAAAAGATGTAAAAGAAGTGTAAGATGTAAAAGATGTGTAAGATGTAAAAGATATAAAAGATGTGTAAGATTTAAAAGATGTAAAAGATGTAAAAGATGTGTCAGATGTAAAAGATGTAAAAGATGTGTAAGATGTAAAAGATGTAAAAGATGTAAAAGTTGTGTAAGATGTAAAAGATGTAAAAGATGTAAAAGATGTGTAAGATGTAAAAGGTGTAAAAGATGTAAAAGATGTGTAAGACGTAAAAGATGTAAAAGATGTGTAAGATGTAAAAAGTGTAAAAGATGTAAAAGACGTGTAAGATGTAAAAGATGTGTAAGATGTGTAAGATGTAAAAGATGTAAAAGATGTAAAAGCTGTGTAAGATGTAAAAGATGTAAAAGATGTGTAAGATGTAAAAGATGTGTAAGATGTAAAAGATGTAAAGGATGTAAAAGTTGTGTAAGATGTAAAAGATGTAAAAGTTGTGTAAGATGTAAAAGATGTAAAAGCTGTGTAAGATGTAAAAGATGTAAAAGATGTGTAAGATGTAAAGGATGTAAAAGTTGTGTAAGATGTAAAGGATGTAAAAGTTGTGTAAGATGTAAAAGATGTAAAAGTTGTGTAAGATGTGTAAGATGTAAAAGATGTAAAAGATGTGTAAGATGTAAAAGATGTGTAAGATGTGTAAGATGTAAAAGATGTGTAAGATGTGTAAGATGTAAAAGATGTGTAAGATGTAAAAGATGTAAAAGCTGTGTAAGATGTAAAAGATGTGTAAGATGTAAAAGATGTGTAAGATGTAAAAGATGTGTAAGATGTAAAAGATGTGTAAGATGAAAAAGATGTAAAAGATGTACAAGATGTAAAAGATGTGTATGCAGAAGTACTCCCTTGTGACTGGTCGGTTTGGCATTATAAGTTTCCAGATTTCTGGATCTTCTCACTGAATTTCTCAGCAACCGCCATTTTAAAAAACAACACCCAATGGATGAAGCTGATGAGAGGTTGATTGAATTTTGTCTTTGTTTGCATCCACAAGTTCATGAAGACACTGAACCATGCTGGAGGCCATTGCTGTTTTAAAACAGGAAATCCCTACCGAAATGAACCATCAAAAGAACTTCGACCCAGGGAGTTTACTGGCCGATACCACCCCTGCTGCCACCTTCAGGTTAGGTGGAGAAACTGCAACACAACTAGTTCCTATAAGCGGAGTTCCAGACCAATATCTTCAGCTCTTCACCATGTTTTTGACTTGTTTCTCTGCTCAGTTTCTCCTGTTTGGAAGGTTGCTACCATATGGGTGTGTTCCTGTTTCCGAGTTCTCTCTAGCACCCAAAGCTTCCCAGCAGACCACTGCCTCGCGTGACTTGGTGGTCCTCTTTCAGGAGCTGCAGCTCTGCTGCAACTGGACATTAAAGCAACAACCTTTCATCCCGTTATTTTTGCTCCACGATGAAGTGTGTGACCGCCTTGCTGACAGTTCAGTAGCTCAATCAGGAACACAAAAGCCAAAAAATGGGCGCCATCGTCGGAAATAAAGCCCCACTTGCCTTATTCAGCTGACACACCCTCTCAGCTCACACCTCTAGAATATTTGTCATCCGTCTGAAGGACACCATAAAGATAATAATATCTTTACAAAGATGTGTGTGAGCCACCTGGTCTGCCAGTAGTCGGTTTGGTGCTAAACCCCGAGGGATGTTTCATTGGATTCTGTAATTATAAATAGGCCCCTGCAGGATTCTTCCTTGAAAATATATTTAGTTCGGTCTATTATTAGTTCCATAAATCCTCTCTCACCCCACATCCTCATTTGAAGGTGGTAGGTTGGGGAGTCCTGCAGCTGTGAAATTGAGTGCAGTGCCTCTAAATGGCTTATGAATGTGTCATCGTATGAAGATAACCCCTCACTTGGTAAGACAAACCATCCGGTAAGACCAGAGCCCCCCAGGCTGCCCTCTACTCATGTCTGGAAGAGCTGTATCTCTGACAGGGTAGAAATCTGAAGGTAGTTTGTTGCATTGATGAGGGGAAGGAGACAGATGGTTTAACATGGATGACTGGCGTGTGTCAGATATCCTGATGAATTACAGTCTCATATAAAATTGTTATTATTTTATTCAGAATGAAAAAGAAATCTGCAACAACACTGTAAAAACGTTGAATTAACATTAAAACGTGAAGCGATCAGCTGCAAAGCTTGTTAAGTAAACTCAGCCAACGGGTTCTGGTAGTTTGGAGCTAAATTAAGAGGGTTACTCAAAGCAGAATCTTAGTTTTAACAAAGTTAGGACAGAATTCAGGTCTGTTCATGTCTTTAAGCTGAAACAATTCATGTAAAGCTGAAAATATCTCTGAAACCATTGTGACCACTTATGTTATGTGAATCGTCGTCTCTTAATGTCGTCTCTTCTGCAGATGCGTACCTGATGAAGCAAACGGAGCAGTACCACCTGAAACCACGGGGGCAGTGTTGAGCACTAAAACTCATGTGCCACCCAAGAAAGGTACAAAGAATAAGAAGCCTTGACTGCTTCCACCCTCCGGCCACCAAAGCATGGCGACAGATATAAACACTTTCTCCATGAGGACTACCGGAGTTGTTCTTGAGGCGTATTAAAATACACAGAGAGCTTAATGTCACTAATTAGCCAGAGGGCGAGTGGAGGCCTGGATAAGAGCAACATATCAGATATATTTACTGCTCGCCGTCATGGCGTTCTGTGTAGGGGTTTACATGAGTTCATAGGATCACCCTCATAAAAGCAGTGGTGAAGGTCAGCGCAGTGACCCAGCACCTGCTGTAACTTACGATGACTCTTCATACAAGGTATCTCTGATTGACACCTCGGATGATAAACAATCCATAATCTCCCTGTAATCTCCTCCATGCCTGAAACGAAGTCCCAGCATCCCAACAAGGGGATATGGATGTCCTTTTTAATGTACATGTCTATTTTAAGCCTTTTTCCTCTCTCACACAGTCAGTCTGATGCTGCTGATACAGGATCTGGACTTTCTTTGTTTCCCCACAAATGAAGCCTATTTCAGTTCAGTCCAGCTTTGTACAGCAGGAATGGATCCTGAACTGAGACAAACGGACAATTAAACCAAAATTATTGTCACTAAATGAAATCTTAAACACCAAACTAAAAACATGAGGTTTTAGGGGATCTTTGGTTTTACTCCTGGTACGAAGGGTACCCTCATCTTCCTGCTCACTTAAGATGTGAAGAGAAGAACGGGAGGCCACTTATTCTGCAGCCCCTCCACCGTACCACCTCTAACTCTGCAGAGAGGCCTTTAGTCAGGCCTCCCCGACCTGAGCTGGTATATTCCAGGACCAGAAGGGTCTGTTTTCGGCATCAGATGGAAGGCCAGCTCTTTCAGCCTCACAAAGGTGATGAATTCTGGGTTTTTCTTTAAAGAAAGAAAATCTGATTTATTCTCTTCAGCTCTTATTAAAATTTAATGTGATATTATATATGTTTTAAATAAATTTGCTCTTGTTTTTATAATAACTGCAGATATTTACACATCTTACAGTTTTTGGCTCAGTTTATATGAAGATTGTGATTCATCAGACTTTGATGCATTCTTCTTTTATATGTAGTGCAACTGATAAAATGGTTCTAATAAAACAGCATCTACACTTATTGTGGTTGGCCTATACATGGGTCGGTGGGAGTGGGCCGTAATGGTCCAAATTTTAGTGGGAGAGTCAAAAAAGACCTCTCCCAAGGAACATTACAGGTAGATTTTTTTTCTCAGTTTCTTTGCTCAAATCTTTCAATCAACTTGACTCTTCATCAAAACTACCAAATTTTAACACTTTTAACCCTTTAAATGCCAATTTACTTTCATGTCAATACTGTTTTTATAGAATTAAAGTTATTTTCAATAAGACATGTTAGGATGTGGGATTTCTTCTCCTTTTTATGAATCTTAAATGTTCTAAAAATGTGTAAAAACCATTAATTTTGACCTTTAAAATATATATTATACATATACATATATATATATATATATAAACAATAATAATTGTTTAAACCCTTTATTTGCATTTAAGTAGACATTAAAAGAACTGAAGTTGATTTCAAGTATTTTAGCAACAAAACAAAAGAAAGAATCTAACGCTTTTAGAGCAGATTTCAGGAGAGGAGTGTTTGTCGTCTAATTGTCACCATTTGAGAAAATGAGCCCAACTGCATAAAGTGGACCCATCTAGAAGGAAGTGGACCCAACAGCGGACTGAAGAGGCAGGAGGCGGATGAATGCAACAGTCCAGGGTTTAATGGCAACAACTGATAAACTGACATAGAGCAAGAGAAAAAAAATGATTTGGTATCAAGCAACCGAAATCAGGGGGTATAAATACACTGAGGATAACTAACGAAGAGCAGGTGAAGCGAATCAGCTAATTAAACCAGGTGTGCTGAACAGGAAGTAAAGAGGACAGAACATACAAGGCTGCAGCTCTACAAAATAAGACAAGAAACCAAAAAACAGAAGAGTTAAGGACAACAGAAATAAAACCAGAGCAAGAATCCATAAACCACGACGCTAATGACCTGAAAGGGGAAATCTGACCTGTTGGCTTTTAAGAAAAAACTGAATTTGGAAACTCAAAGTTTGTCAAGGAAAACACAAAAAAACATCTCTCCTGCAGTAAGAGCACTTGGATTTGGTGGACTAATGTAGCCTGATGTAAATTATTTGGACCCCCGGAAGAGTAGCAGTGCTGAGGGATTCAAATAAACAACAAAGAAGCAAAATGGAGCCAAAAGTGTAGGAAAAATAATCCTGAAAGGACAAAAATGTCCGGAATGACCTGCAAGGAGTTGCAGAGCTACATGCACTGCAATCAAAGGTGAAGTCATGGTGTTTCTCAGCGTTGATAAGTGAAGCCAGTTGTTATACATGGACTCCTTGGAGACAGAATGATTACCAAGACTTTATTAAACAGACTGTGATACTAAGAATGAGCTTACTGTTGGAGGTTAACCGGTGGAACAGACTGAGGAACAGGAATCGTGGAGCTGGGTTGGGGAAGAGGCAAAGTCCATGTAGTGCATAGGTTTATGTCCGACTGGTTGCAGGGAAAACCTGGACCTGATCTCTGGAGGCCGAACAGACCTGAACCGGATCTTGGGAGGACGAGCAGGCCAAGATCTGACCACTGGAGGGTGACCAGGAGGACAAGCAGACCAGGGCCGGGTCACGGAAGGAGGACACGGAGGACGAGCAGACCTGGACTGGATCTCTGGCAGGCGCGCACTGACTGGAGCTGGATCTCGGGCGGGCAAGCAGGCTGGATCTCCGGCGGCCGGAGGGCTGTGCAGGCTGTAGCTCAGGCGGACGGCCGGAGTGGAGCTGGTCCACTGGCAAGCGCGCAGAGTGGAGCTGGGACTCAGGGATGCATGTTGATTGCAGCGCTGACTGGAACTCTGGAGAACAAACAGATGGTAATATAATGTTCTGCGGACGACCAGGCGGTCGCTGTGTTTGGTCTAGAGTCTCTGAGAGGAGTGCTGCGTAGATCAGCTGGAGCTCCGGGAGGCGCGCTGGTTGGAGCTGCTGACGTACAAGGAGGCGCACTGACTGAAGTTGGAGCACAGGAAGGTGCGCTGTCTGGAACTCTGGAAGACAGAGACATGTTAATAATTCTGGTGGGCGACCAGGAGGTCACACAGACAGGAGCTAAGTCCTTGGAGGGTGACCAGTAGGTCGCACAGACAGGAGAGGGAAACAGGAAGGACCCAGAGGCTGAAGAGGAGAGTCCCGCTTGGAGACCCCCACGGAGACTGAAACCACTGGTCGGAGAGGAGCGCCGAGACCGCTGACCTCCTTGGAGACAGGAACTGACAGGCTGGAAAGAACCAGGGGCTGGAGAGGAGCATCTCGCTCTGAGACCCCCTAGGAGACTGGAGCTACTGGCTGGAGAGGAGCGTCGAGACCAACGACCTCCTTGGAGACAGGAATCGACAGAGGTTGCGTGGACCTTGGAGCTGACCTCGGACATTTAAGAGCCGGGCAGGACCGTTGCGCTTGCGTCGGATGCAGAACTGGAGCAGCCCGTTGAGCAGCCGTCGGAGGCCAAGCCGGGGCAGGCCGTGGCATCGGCGTCGGACGTGGGAGAGCCGGTGAAGACCGGGGAACAGGCACAGGAGACTGCAGGACAGGAAAGGACCGTGGCTGTAGCGTCGGACACTGTAGAGCCGGGCAGGACGGGAAAGCAGGCGTCGGCTCAGGGGACTTGAGATGACGCTGGAGACACTGGCGTGGAAGCTGGGGGAGACACTGGCATTCTTAACCCCATACTCTCCAAGTGAGCCTCCTTATACACCTCCCAAGCCTCCTCTACCAGTTGGGTCTAATCCGGGAACGTGAGGAGGAGGGTTGGTCTGGCTTCCAGCTGGGTCACAAGATCCATTGCCACCCGGATCCTCACCAGGGGTCCAGGGGGCTTGGCGAGTGTGTCCACATAAGTCTGCACTGATGTGAGAACTGCTCTGAAATCTTGTGGGAAAAGAAGGATCGCCAGGTCTGGCATCAATTCTGCAAAGATACGTTCTCTTCAGCCAATGGCGATTTTGGGGGGGTGGCCAGGGATGGCCAGTGCCACCCCTGAAATCTCATTGGCCACCCTTGTGGCCACCCCAATTCTGAGTGGTAATTTGGCAAAGTCTATCAAAAAGAAATGCCTGTCAATCAACGATGCAGTGTGGATAATTAGCTGATTCAGGATCAGTTGTATGTGTCAAACTATCTGAGTAATGCTCATGCTGAAGCTCCTACAGCTGATTTCTGGTCTGTTGGATCACAATGAACCAAAAGCGTCTTAAGAGCCAACGTATGAGCCCCCTAACCCTTAAAGTTGCATTTGCCGTTTGCGTGCCGTACAACTAGCAGCACATAGGAAGCCTTTCTGTATCACTGGAGTCACCGCGAACTTGCAGATTAAAGATTTGAAGGTAGGTTGTTTAAAATATAACTTCACTCCAAGCTAGTGCTTTGCTTTTTGTTTGTTTTTTTAAAACATAAAGTACTGCCTTAGTTTGCCGGTGTGAAACAGGCTACGTAGCTACGTAAACAGGCTGCTAACTAGCTTGTTGCAAACCACTCAGCATTTAGCAAGTTTTCAACTTTGGCCAGAGTTAATATTAACATGTAGTGAGGGTTTGTGTGTAACACTATTGGCCTTAAACATGTCCACATGCCGCGGAGCCTGACAGACACCTTGTGGCTGAGCCTCAAACAGTCGCAGGTGAATGTGGAGAACCGTTACACCAGTTTAGCTAATAGTTTCTAGCTACAGAAAACGAACCGCTGTAAATGTGTTTAGTTGATATTTGTGTGATTTACTTTGCATATGAGTAATGTTTCAAGCTTTTGTTAATACCTGATAATTGACTGAGTATCAATTGGCTCCTTTTTTTTCTTTAGCTCTTTTCAAAGTTCATGTCTTTTGTAATATTCTTTTAAAAATGAGTAACAGAGTGCAATTTAAATTTCAAAGTTGCTTAATCTGCATTTTTCCCATCCAATATTAAAAAACATTATCAAAGCAGTGGTTTCAATGCTTGAAACTATTTAAAATAACAACAATAATAATAATAAAAATCTAACAATTTTGTTTTTGACACTGGAAAGAGTTAAAGCTATTGTTTAAGATTTCCCATTTCTGGAAGATTCCCCGTATTTCTTATGCTGATTTTAACCAAAGATAACAATGATCCTGATGGATGTTGCAATGAATGATATCTAGTGACTGATATAATTTTCTGCAGGCATGATAAAAGGTAGCAATGAAGAGATACGGGGATAATAAAAGTTTCTTCAAAAAAAGAAAAGTGTCATCAGAGTCAGGTGCCAGCAGCAGGGAGAAAGCCAGCCAGGTCATATAGGCATAGCAGCAGTGATGAAGAGCAATCAGCTCCCTCTGCACAGCATGTAGGTCATGTTCAGGTAGCTCTATGTGTCCTGGATGAAGATGGATGGATTTGTCCATGGATTTGTTCTTTTACAAATAAGTTGACTGAATTTAAGTTCTCTGAAGAAAACGAATTTTAAAATAATTTTAAAGACAAAATAATAGAACACATACATATAAGAGCTATGTCATTGTTTTCACCGTCCATCTAAAAATTCATGAAAAAAAACAACAAAGACAAACAAAAAAACGTAGCCTAGTGTCACCTTCTGGATCATAGGTGAAGGAACATGAACTTCACTCAGCCAGCCGCAGGTCTGTGAAGTGTCACTCTAACCGGGAATAAGTTCAGTTCTCTTATCCTGATTGATCTGTCATCGACAGTTACTTCAAACTGTTTTGTATTAATCTTTGTTAATATTAATTTGCTAATACACAGTAAACTGTAGATCTTAGTATCCACACATTGTTTTGATTTTATTACAAAACATTAAAAGATAAGGAAACACTGGTGTTTCTATGACCAATATATAAAATTTAGTGGTTTTTAATATTTTAGGTACCAGTGGTGAAAGTGATTCCATATGGTGTGTCAGAAGATGATGCTGAGGTGGATGATCCAGAGTTCCTTTCTTCTGCAAAATACATGCTGCCCCACCAGGACCTTATGGTATGTGCTAACATGTTATCTTTTAGCCCCCACAGCAACACTAGCTTCTACCCCATTGTAGACACCATTCTTGGAGAGTTAGATAAGCGTTTCTCCAAAGACAACTGTGACATAATGAGAGGAAATACAAGCTTTGGATCCAAAAAGCACAAGTTTCCTTGAAGATGAGGTGCTCTTTCGCTTTGGATGATTTTGTGAAAGTGATTGAAGATCTCAGACATGAGCTCCACCAAACAAGAGACTTTTGCAAAGAAAAGAGCAAAGTGGAATGCAGACATTGTCGGGTATTGTTGACTTTGCAGTATTCCTTGAGCCTCATAAGGACATTTTTTCATGAGCTTTTTCGTTTGTGTAAGATAGCCATAGCTGTACCAGTAAGTACCTGCAGCATGTGAGCGAAGCTTCTCTGCTCTTAAACTTATCAAAACTCATTTGCAGACAACTATGTCAGACAACAGATCTGAGCAACTTGGGTGTCCTTAGCATTGAGGCAAGAAGAGCTAAGACGCTCCACATGGACAGGTCATTAAAGTCATCACAAGGACAGGAGGATTCATCTCTTTTAGGATGGACAAACACAATCTGTCTAGTATGGTCTTTGTGAAAGTGTGATGACAGAAGAAATCTAGTCAGTGCAAGACTAAAGATATGTTTTTTTTATTTTTGTATCTGTGTATTTTTATGTTTTCCATGGCTCTGACAATACTTTCAGAGAATGTCAACATAGTAATTCAAAAAATAAAACAGTTCAGTAACTGTAAACATGAGTTTCTCTGTGTTTTTAAAAATTCTAGGCCATGTGTATGTAAAATGAAAGGCAGGATTATATTTACACAGTATGTACAGATCATTAAGGTTCTTCCTGCCTTGGCCACCCCATTAAAAATGTCCTAGATACGCCACTGTCTCCAGCACATTTTGTTTTGGTCGGACATTCTGTTATACATGGACTCCTTGGAGGGGACAGAATGATTACCAAGACTTTATTAAACAGACTGTGATACTAAGAATGAGCTACTGTTGGAGGTTAACCGCTGGAACAGACTGAGGAACAGGAATCGTGAGCTGGGTTGGGGACGAGGCAAAGTCATGTAGTGCATAGGTTATGTCCTGTAATGACTGTGGTGCTGGTGAAACAATAGGCAACAGGTGCTGGTTGGGCCTGATTGGAGTAGACACGAGTGTGGACGAAATCAGGAAGTGCAGATGGAGGAGTGGAGTGACTGGCTGTAACACCAGTCCTTTCCACATGCAGTACTAACACGAAGTCCCTCCCAATCCCAGAAGCATCAAGCATCACGTCCACTGTTTTCCCTGCATGTTGTGTACAGCTACAGTTGTGTAAAACCCCAGCTTAACCTCCGCTTCTGTTGAAGAGAAAGCTCCTCTTCCAGCATGAAACCCAAACATTTGTATGATGAAACCGGCTCCTGTCATGTGGAAAATCGCATCAAAGTAAAATCCTGCTTGTGGGCTAAAAACATAAACAGTTTTTTTTTTTTTGACTTAAGATTAGTTTTAAAAGTTTAAGATGATGTTGTAGTGTTAAAGAAAAGCTTCCAGCTTGCACACAGGCAGTGTTCTTTCTGACCTGCACAAATAACCA